>NC_133617.1:648329469-648404469 GCF_048593235.1 Sminthopsis crassicaudata
CTATTCAGCATTTCCATTTTTTCAATGAATGCTGATAGGTAATATTACTCAGGAAATAACATGAAATGAACATAAAGGAATGTACAGTTAAGGAATCCAGCTTTGAAAGCTCTTCTAGATCTACCTTTGATTTATCATATAGTACCTGTAATTCCCAGAGTTCAATCTGCTGCAGCTGTTAACAGATTCTATAATCCAGAATGACAGTAAACTACCCTTTCCTCTTCTTTTATTCACAATTTCTTTTTGAGGCTCAGTTAAGTACATAGCTGGGTTAAAGATCAGTGGTTTTTCATGTGACATGCTCTGGTATTCATCTAATGGCTTGTCAGGACAAAACTGTCCCTGTTCTTGCCAAAATAATAAAAATGACTCTCCACATCGCATGACAATCAGCCCTTCCTTATGGCGAAACAACTCAAGCTTATGTAATTAACTTGTTTTATAGATTTTTTTTTTAAATAACTGACATTATGCCAGGAAAGAGGATGCAATTCTCAAAGGAGATAAAAATTCTCACTCCCCCTCTCACTCACTAAACCAATATGTGCACTAGTTTCCTATCAAATCAGACTTGCCTATTTCCTAAAGATAATGCTGAAGTTACAAATATGTATTGCATCAGAGTGGATAAGTTAATACGTGCAAATTATGCAGAAGCAGCCGGCTGGGCACAGTCACAGACAGAGGTGGGGGATTCAATTGAGGAAATGTCATTTTTCTTGAGAACAAAGTATGGGACTTGCTTTGCAACATCTGTTGGGCTGTGTGAAATGTTAACAGATGTCTTAAGTGGAAAAAAAAAAAAAAAAAAGAGGAAGAATTAATAAAGGAAACCTCTTCTAAACAGATAATTCACCCAAATTTCCATATTTCCAAAGGAAAAAAATTTGACAGCAACATTTTTTCCCCTAAAAAATCTGCTATCGTTATTTAACTATGTAAAGTTTTCTTTTCTTTGTGAAGTGAAAAAGAAGACTTCTGACTTTTTATTTTTTAAAAAAGGGAGGTGGAGAAAATCTACCAGCCACTTCATCCAAGCTTCCTTCACTTTTGAGCCTCATGGTGAATAATCACAAAATAACCTATACTAACAATCTCTACTTGATATGTAATTTACTGGAAGGAGACTAGGAAATACATATTGTACAGAAAGAGAAATTTCTTTTACAGTGACTTTTTCCTCCAAAAAAAAGTACTGATCTTTTGTTTTTAAATCACCTTCATTTCAATATATATTCCTCATCCCACTCCTTTACTCTTGCAAACCATCTCTTAAAACAAAGAATGAAAAAGGATATGGAAGAGGGAAGGAGGAGGGGAAGTGGTTCAGCAAAACTAACAAGACATCAACTGAGTCTCCAAATAGAGACAATATTCTGCTCCGATGAACTCCCCTAACTCAGTGAAGAAAGCTGGGAGAAGCATTTTCTCACCTCTTCACTCAGACCAAGCTTGGTCAAAATTATGTAGAATTCATGTTCTTTTTCTGTCCTTTCTGTTTACACTATGGTAATCTTGTCTATTTCTTTGGCTGGTTTTGCTTTCTTCACCCTTCATCAGTTTACTTAGACAAATCTTAATTCTTAATATTCATCACTTTTTTTGCCATAGTAATATTCCATTACATTTAGATGCCATGAATTCTATAGCCATTCCCTGAGTTAGTTATCTATTATGGTAAAAGGAGGACTGTGAAGATTCTCTTTTACAGCCCAAGTGGCAATCTTCCTAACAATCAGAAGTTCACCAACACAGCCTTTGAAAATGTATACAACACATTACTAGATTTCTTTTAGCATCTTTTGAAATGCAGATTTTTTTATAAGAATGAATAGTCAAGGCAACACATAATTATAAAGCACTTTGTGCCAGGCATTGTGCTGAATACTGCCTTAATATTCCAAAATGTGTTTCTCTTGGAAATAAAACAATCCATGAACATTTATTAAGTACTTACTATGTGCCAGACACTGTGTTAAGCCCTGGGTTTACAAAGAGACAAAAGGCAATTACTGCCTTCAAGGAATGGGGAGGGGAGGAGGGGGAGGAGGGAGGCTGTCTCAACTAGCAAATAAATATATACAAAGCAACAAAAGGATAAATGGAAAATAATGAACAGAGGAAAGGCACTAGAGTTCAGAGCCTTTGGGAAAGGCATGCAGTAAAAGTTGGGCAAACAACTCTTTCATTTTTAAAAAACCATTTCTTATAATAGTCAAATCTATCTATCATGAAGATTTTTTGAGATTTCTTTTTTTCCACTCATTCTACTGAGTTTTATATTTGAGAGAACTCTAATAGGGTTGGTTTCTAAGTCAATGGCTCCTGCTTATCACTGAATTTATTAGATAATTTACCCATATATGAGCATCATGCTATGATAGTTTTTATAAATGTGTGTGTTTTTCAACTTCTTAATCAAATCTGGGTGACTAGTCCTGGTTTGATTCACTAGTCCAAACAAATATAATTTCTGCAAATCCTTCTTTTTGGGGAGTAGGATGGAAGGAAAGGAGAATCTCTGCGATCACTTCTCTCTAAAAACTCTAGGCAGAAATACAAACCAATTATTAGCTTATGGATGGGCTGATCCAAAAGGCACCTAAGTGTTCTCATAAATCAAGTAAGTATGAAAAGATAGGAATTTCTGTTTTCATATCTGACTGTGGTTATAAATTACCCACTCTTCACTCCTGCTGTGTAAGGAACCATGTAAAACTTTACATATTACCTCATGTTTATATCTACACATTCTCCAGGTGACCTTGGCAGCCAAAGGGCTAGCCATTTCAACATCTGGGAACCAAAGCCAGAACCCCATATAGACATCAGGGGGCAAGGCTACAGCCAAAAATGAAGACAAGACATGTAGGATCATCTCTAAGAGCATTCCTGACGTTTGATTAGCCAAAACTACATCAACTTCTGAGTCTTCACTAAAGTTCCCTCAGAAAAAATTCACTTCAGAGCAGATTTCAAATATAAAGGCATTGATACACCGCAAATCATAGCCTCTGTGTAGGCTTGATAGTTAATAAATGAATTCTTGTTGTGGCCGACTAAATCAAAATGTGCACTTATGCAGTGTGTACTTAAAAAAGCATACTACACTTCATTTTATGACCTTTACTAAGTGGGAGGAAGAGTCCTCAATAATAAAAGGCATGAAGATGACACAGGTCTCAATTACTGTAACAGAGGGGTGGTAGACACATCTCATGAATTAGCAGCAATGTCAAAGTAAACATCACCTAGACACTTCACTGTACTCTATCCAAAGAGGGACATGGGCATTGATTGACATCTTTTGTGTTGGCATTGAATTGGAAAAGGGTTGTGATATAGTATCTGTTGACAGACTAATCAGTTGTTCAGCTTCTCAGAAACACATAAGGGAAATATTCTATTGTCAGAAACTCTCTGCCCTATTTTGATAGGCTGAAAAGATTTTGGTAAGGTGAACTGAATAAAGCAGTTTTACCAAATGTAGGTAAAATGATGAATGACTAAGAAGCAAGGCATGCACAAATGCAAAAGCAGAAATTATTTTCATCATCTTAGGTTGGTGTGAAATTCTTGCCTACAAAGATCAAACATGTTAGCTTGTTTGAGTTCAAGGAGAGAAAAAAATGCTTTAGAGATACTTTAGTACTATCCTCTCAGGAGTATTAGCAAGAGTAGTTTCTCCCAGGAACAAAGAGTCTTTTTTTTTTAGTCTTCAAAAAAAAAAGGAAACTGTGGGAACACTTCCTTGAATTAACTTTGAAATCAGATTGAGGAGAGTATGGTGGGGATTTATTATAACTATGGTGGGGTACAAGGAATCCTCCTAGAGACTATTATTATCAAGCCAATTTCTATAGTTCTTTCTTTCTAAGATAAGTGGACCTAGAAATCTATTGCCCTAGAGAAGTTATCATAACAACAGGATAAATTCAATATGCACGTTATTATCAGACAGGCAGATTCATAAATAGTAATATCACACTTCATGACAGCATTAGGCTATTTAAGCTTTGTTGTATAAATGGAAAGAAATTTCTACATTTTACACAGAAAAGAATAAAAAGTATGGATGACATCCTCTCAGGTATGATTTATAAAACTTAAAATAATTTTTTAAAAGAATGAAATTCCAGCCTACTTAAAATCCCAAATCACCAGTAAACCCTGGAGAAAATCACATGTCTACATCTTAAAATAAAATATTTCATTTATATGGCTTGAGAAATTAAGATAAAACAAATTAAGAATCTTCTTTTTTTTTTAAAACATTTCACAAATAATAAATAAGTGAATGAGCCAAATAAATACCTAAGCAAAAACTAAATAGTCCAATGAACTCCCCATATTTAACTACCTTCTCTGGTTATATATAACTAAATTCTCTTCTATTAAAAATCTATGACTAACAATGGTCATTTTTCCCTCTGGAATAGTTGGAATTGAATAAAACAGCAGTTATGTAGAATAGGATTAAAGTTTTAGAAGTATGATAGATGTTAGAAACCATATCGTTCAACTCCATTTTACAAATAAAAAACTAGAGTATAGAATTTGCCCAAAGTCACACAACTATTGTGTCTTGGACAGAATTTGAACACAGGTCTTCCTGATTTTATGTCCAACACTATTATGCACTACATTGGGCTAGGGAATTAGACTTTAGAAGGCTACTCAAGGGAAAGAAGATACTTGATAAGGAATAAGAATACAAATAACATACTGTAACACATGTAAAATGTATGGGATTGCCTGTCATCTAGGGGAGGAAGTAGAGGGAGGGAGGGGAAAATTTGGAAAAATGAATACAAGGGATAATGGTATAAAAAAATTACTCATGCAAAAAAAAATAAAATACAAATAACATTCCTCACACTTTTTAAGGGTCAACACATGCTCTGTTAGCATTAAAATTTTCTAGGTTTGCTCTACTTAATTCATTCTACATGACACTACTACATAAATGATGATGTGTCTGTAGGGAAAGGAGATGACAAATGCTATAAAATTATTTTTAAAATATATTTATTATCAGATACCATCTAAAGAGGCGTCAAATACAGGTCCAGAAAGGATCTGTGTCTCTGTGCAAAACTAAATCCACTTAAATATGAAGATGTTTAACACCAAAAGATAACTGCACTGCATACAGAGAAGTGCTTTTTTTTTTTAAACTACAATGTAAGAAAATCTATAAAAGGACAGAAGTATTATATGTATCAGTTGAAGAGTGACCCACACTAAAATAATAATAATGATAATCACAGACTCTAAGAAATAAGAAGCATTATCTCTTAGTATATCAGTGATTAACCTTTGTAAAATGACTTTCATAAGAACTGCAAAGAAAATGTATTGTAACTTTTTGCACTTTCAATCCATAACATTCATTAACACAGACATAAATCAAGTAATTGAAGCATTTATTTTAAGAATGGAAGCAAGTATAGAACCAGATCTGAACTCATGTTTCTTGACTCCAAATTCTGTGCTATTTTCTTTTTCACAAAGCTCAGTATAGCAGGTGCACTATTCCTCATAGCAATAACACTTGCATCATCAGTTCTAGGGCTAAGAACCACAATGAGAATCTATGGGATGACACCTGAGTATTCTACAATCTAGACTGACTTTTCCCTACCTGAGAATAAAGGAAAGGCCATCAATGGAAGACGTTGAATCATGGAATAAGAACTAAAATAATACTGATTCATTAAACAAGAACAGAAACAGAAAATGACATCTCTGTCAAAAGCAAGATATCAGAATCACAAGGATATGGGGAAGAAAATGAGCAAAGATGATCCAGATGATCCAGAATCAAATCTCAGTACAAGAATAACAAGAACATAAGTATCCCAGAGAGTTTCCTCAACTTGATAACTCACCTTTTTTCAGATATATACATGCATATTATTACAATGATATTCCTTCTAAATTTCTGGCAGCTGGATAGTTATTATCATTGTTGACCACAATTACACTATTAAGAAAACAACAGTGTCTAAATGGTGGACACTGTCTCATTCCTCACTCTTCCCTTCTAAAACTTGCCCACAAACATTTCAAATTGAATTAGAATAGATGTTAATCTAATAGATACTTAAAATTTTCACTTTTTTTTTTCTTTCTAGAATTGATTTCCCACCCCCTAGTGCCATTTTAAGGTCATGATTCATACCATAAACATCTATGGACCTATATACTATGTTAGGCATCTTAGAGGATGTGAAGATAAACAAAGCAGTTCTTATCTTCAAGGAATTTACAATCTAGTGGGGAAGGTAATACACATACACATATGTAAACACTGATGATACAAAGCAGAATTTGATCACTGTTACACAAAAGATATCTTCCTCCTCTCACCACCACCACCCCCCAAATCCCCCCAAAATAGGAATTTAGAGGAGGGAATGATCATTTCCAACTGGAATAATCATGGGAAATCTCAACCTGAGCTAGATCTTGAAATGTGGCTAAGTTTTCAGTGGACAGGGATAAGCAGAAGGCATTATAGAAGAAGAGAATAAAAGAAAACAATAGCAGGAAAACATGAGAATATATTTGAACCAGCCAATAATTTGGTTATAACAAAGTGCATTTAAAAGAACAGCATAAGAGAGGCTGAAAAGCAGTATGAAGTCAAATTACAGCGTTTCCTGAATGCCAGATTTTAAAAGTCTGAACCTCAATTGATAGGAAATACAGAGCTATTGAAAACCTGAGAAGTACGTTGAAATTTTCAACCATGTTATAGGGAAAATTCACCTGGAAACAGAATGCTAGGGTGGAATTCAGTGGGAACAGGTTGAAATCAGAATCAGTTAGAAATTTATTCCAAGTATCCAAGCAAAATATAACAAAGGCCTTACCAAAGTTGGTTACAGTGAAAATGAAAATGACAGGATCACTTTCAGAAATGTCATAGAGATAGAGACAATTTTATTGTTTGTTTGTTGGTTTGTTTGTTTAATTGTTTTAATTAAATGCGAGTCTAAATGACCATATTTGGGGTTTTCTTGGCAGATACTGGAGTGTTTTGCTATTTCCTTTTCCCACTCATTTAGATGAAGAAACAGGCAAACAAGGTTAAATGACTTACTTAGGGTCAGATAGTTAAGCATCTTCAAAGCTAGATTTGAACTTATGAAAGTGACTTTCTTCCTGATCCTAAACTCTGTGCTCTATCTACTGCACCACCTAGCCCAGTGAAACTGATGAAGGAAGTTATTTAGTAGTATCTAATTCTTTGTGATCCCATTTGGAATTTTCTTGGCAAAGATACTAGAGTAGTTTGCCATTTCCTTCTCCAGCTTATTTTATACATGAGGAAAGTGAGGCAAATAGGGCTTAAGTGACTTACTTAGCATCACACAATAAATGCTTGGATTCATATTTGAACTCCAATCTGAGTACAGGCTCAGCAATCTACTATACTACCTAGCAGGACTAGAACCAATCTGGTAAATTGGTTAGATGTGGAGCACAAGGAAAAAAGGAGTCAGATGCAACTTAGACAGCTGAGAGAATGGTGATGTAAACAAAAATAAGGAAATTGGAATGGAGGAATGGCTTTAAATGTAATAAGATGATGCATTCTTCCATAAACATGTTGAAATCTGAGGTGATAACAAGAAACCTAAGTTTACATGGTGAGACTTGTGCTAGTCTGCAGATAAAGTATATAGTGAAAAGAAACGAGAGGCAAAATCATGCATAAATGCCAGGTTTTAAAGAGAAAAAGTATGACTGATAAAGAACATGGAGAGGCAGGAAACAAACTATTACAAAATAATATTATTAAAACCAGTATCCAATAGAAGAGGTAGTCATCACCATTCAATAAAGCAGAAATTTCAAAAGGGATGCAGAAAAAGGAAAGTCCATTGAATTTGATAACTGAGTGATCACCAATGAATCTCTGAATCATCAGTTTCACTGGTAGATATGGGAAGAAGTGAACAGAAATGAAGATAGTTGAATTAAGAATAATGCAGATAGTAAGGCAGAAAACAGCAAAAGAAGGGAGAGAATGGCAAAGTATTACAGCATCTGCAAGATATTACAGAATCCAGAGAAGCTTTGGGTTCCTGCAACAAAGATCTGAAAAGATCCATAAGCAAAAAGGAAGAAATCAATAGGATAATAATAATGAAAATGGAAAACCATAGAGGATAACTGATGAATCAAAGTCCTAAAGAAGCAGGAAAGAAATGAGAGATCAAGAGAACATGTTCTAGGGAGATTTTAGCATCAACAAAAGGAGCCATATAATTTTCTGAAATAAGAAAAATAAGAAAGAGAGATGAAGATGCAAAGAAAGTTAAGTATGTTTTTTCTCAGGGAAGCTGATTGTCGTCATACCCAGAGAGTAACATGAAGATTGAAAAAAGTTTGAAACAGTTCCTGAAGAAAAAGTGACAGGGAGTCAAAAAAGAAGAAAAATTGAAAAATAACATCATTAAGGGAAGACCTAGAGAAGGTTAAATAACATGGAATGGTCATCTACAGAAATATTTGGCTTCCCTAGAATGGAAGCAAAGAGAATAAAGGTTGTGATGGTTAAACTGATTTGGGGACTGATAAGGTGGGGATATTAGAAAGTGCCAGAGAATATTAGGACTTTGGCAAGGTCATTTTTTAAATGGCCATCCATTGAGTCTAGGTTGGCTATCAAGGCAAATAAAACTAGAAGGAGAATCTAAGAAAAGAAAAAGTTGACTAGAGTGTAGAATGAGGGCAAAGAAGAAATTCCATGAGAATATTGTTATCAGAGTACAGAATCTAGTTAAGAGATGAAACAATTAAAATTCAGGAACCGTTTACTTAATTAAAACAGAGTAGAACATAACTTTAAGGTATGTTTCATGCTATGCAAAATCTCATCATAAACTATTGCCTTTAGAAGCCATTCCTATAAAATTAAATGATTGGTTCCTGCAAAGAACATAAGGAAAGATATGATTCAAATTATTTAATCATTATTCCCTTCTCAATTTTAAATGTGTCCCCCACATTCTACCTACAAATCTTTTACAAGCAAATAAAATAAGTTTTAAAAAAGGAAAAATCATAATTCTGTATGCCACATGACATGAATGAATTTCAGTGACTAGGAAAGTCATTTCGTTGTAAATGTGCAGCCAAGATTGGGATAGTTAGCTTTCACTAATTATTATGTGATTCATCGTCTAGAGTTGCCCAGTGTCACAGCAGTTCTCAGGACAATTAGTGAGAGCTGCATTAGCAGGAACTCTGCACTCTATGTCTCTCTTTACCCTAGAGAACAGGGAAATGATGAGTTGCATCACCTGGCCAGGAGCAGCCGCCGCCACAAAGTTACCTTAGGGACTTGGACAAAGAGATTCATCTGCAGCCTTGGCAGCCACTAAAGCATGCCTTTCTAGCAGCAAGTCCACTGGCACAAAGTCCTTTTATTAAGGACCATTGTCTAAGTGACCTGTCATAGAGCTTTATAAAGCAGCATTAATACCATGGGCCAAAATGAGATTGATCTTTGAGCTTCATGGTCTCCTGTTGTCAACAGTGCATTATGAAACCAATACTAAATACTTTATAAACAGGTCTCCCTACAGTGTATTAGAAGAACAGTGCATATTTCATGCCCCATAGTTAGATAGCCACATATCCATCAGACTAATAAATAATTTATTAGGTGCTCAGAAGTACAATAAGAGTCAATAAACTAACTTCTAGATACTTACGAGCCACTTTTTCTTTTGAAAATGTGCCTAAACAAGAGATATCTCACTAACTAAAAGGGAAAATGGGGAATACAAGGGGTTATCTAAACTAAAGTAGAATATAACGAAGTATCAAGGACAACCCACAAAAGTGGAGAAAATTCCCATGGATTTGGAAACCTCAAGAGCGGAACTGCAATCAAAAGTTTGGATTACTTAAACTCACACACAAAATGCACCACCCTCCACATTCATTTCCTTTCCCTATGTATAGATTTCCTAGCCCTACCATCCTGGGATAGAGCCCAGTAAAAGAACAAACAGTAGAAGCATTTCTAACATATTTCTATTCAAGTCAAGCAACAACTACCCATAATGTGACCTGCACTTTGAATATACAATATCTTAAGGGGACACTATTCCTGACACAAGTATAAGCAACAGGCTGGAATTTTCAAGAAGCCAAAACTGGATTGATATATCTTTAAAAAACAAACAAAAACTAAACTAAACTAAAACTTCTAGGTTCTTACTATTCCCTATTTGCATGACATGGGATTCCCATGTAGGTTCAAAAATCATCAGACCACATCCCAAACCCCTGTGATAAGAAACTGTTAAAGGACAAATTCTAACAATTTGAAAATGAAATTTCTTCAGCTGGAACTATTTCCCAAACTCTCCTTGGCATGGACCTTTGTATAGTCTTGCGGGTGCCATGGTTTCACATATTGGCCACATTAATACAGGATAGCAAGCATCTCTAACCCACAACTGTGTGCTCTCCAGCCCCAAAGCACCCACAGAACCAATGCCAATGCAAACCACTCTCTCCATCCCACATCAGAACCACACTGGTTTTCTCTAGGAGCCAGAGGCTGAGAGATACAGTCCTGAAAGGAAGGTTTTGAGCTCTTTCCATTCACATGATGGGTACAGCATGTTGGAGGAATATATTGCCAAAGGAACTTTTTTTAATCCACACTAAGGAATAAACCATAAATAGGTTTATGGTGTCAAGCAGATTCCCAAATTCCCCCATGGGAAAATCTGAAATGGATAAATATACATTTTTAGATGTTCTGTTGTCTTTTTCTCTCCAAATTTATCCAGCTTCACAAAAATAAATTTAAAATGGTGCTTGTAAGCTAGGTTTCTTAATGTATTAAAAAAAAATTAATATAGAAAAGCAAAAGAAATGGTAGCAAAAGGAAAATAGGGAAAGGTTTGATTTCATAGTATTTCCTCAGAGTTTTACCCAGAAGTTAAGACCTAAGTAGTGTTGATTTGATAGCATATTGGAATACGATTTTCTTTCATTTCTATTGGTACTAGAATTGTTACTAAAAGAATTCCATGGAATCACTGAACTTGATATGTAGAAGTGGCATTCTATTCTAATACACATTCTAAGTCAAGAGTTAGACTCAGACTACAAACTGCAAAAGACAAGGCCAATGAACTAGTCTTTATTTAAAATAATCTCTCCCTTGGGGATTTTCTACTCTCTCCAAAGGGAATTTATTCCTGATATCCATGCATGTTCATCTGTGAACCAGGAGTGGTCACTCTCCTAGAGCTGGGACTTTACCATAAGTAGGGCTTAACCAGAGCTACAAAAGATAAGCAGGTTTTTGCCCTTGGACCAAGAAGTAATGGCCCCAAAGGTTTAGGATCTTAATCTTCTGCTAAAGAGGGATTATTCAAATAACCACACAATCCACCCTGAGACACCATAAAGCTGCTTGGCAAGCCTAGCTAAAGTTCTATCAGAAAAAAAACAGAATCTTCTCCAAAGGGAAAGCATACCTCAGCCCAATGCTTTGTGTTAAACAGAACCCACCTTTTTTAACTTGCTAAATGATATCATTCATAGAAATCAAATAATGGAAGTAATAGCTGGAATTCAAATCAACAAGTATTTATAGTGTGTCTACTGTGTACAAGGTTTTGTTTTTTCCCCACAGAAAAAGAAAATGGAAGATTATCAGCAGCATTATCTAAAACAAAAAACAAAAAACAAAAAAAAACAAAAAAAAGCCTTGGAATAAAATTCAACTGAATCACATAATCCAAAAGCATCCATACATAAAACTGCAAGCAAGACAACAATGAGCAGAAACCTGAATCAATTTGCCTATATTTCAATATCAAACTATTTTCATCATCATTGCAAGTGGAAATTCTTTATTTAGATCCTAATACATCAATCCTCATAGTGCTATTGAATGTAATAAGTAGAAAAGGAGAAAATTTGTGTCTAAAGAATCTAAGCAGTTCTGATGGAATCCACTTGGTACTTTGGCTCCTGCTTATGTACTGGACATAAAATATGCACACTGAAAAACTAAAAACAAAACCCACTGGAATAGAGATTTCTGAAGAAGAGAAAACCATCAGGAAAAATCAGAAAAAGAAGAGAAAGGCAATTATTGTAGAGCAGGATACCTAAAATAAACTGAAAGCTAAGTGTATGTGGCAATGTTATGTGAAATGCTGTAGAAATTGGAGGAGCAAAAGCCAAGACAGCTAGAATGAAAATCTGGTATGGGGATGCTACACAGAAAGGGAGAAAGCCAAAACTTCAAAAAAAAAAAAAAAAAAAAAGGCAGGTAATGGAGATTCTAATACTGTTTTTCATCAGAGTTCAGTCATTTCAATCATGTCCAGTTTTTTGTGAACTTATTTGAGATTTTCTTGACAAAGATAATGGAGTAGTTTGCTATTCTCTTCTTCAACTCATTTTACAAATGAGGAAACTAAGGCAAATAGGGCTTACGAGACTAGCCCAGGTCATAAAGCTAGTTAAGTGCCTGAAGTCAGTTTTGAACTCAAGAAGATGAGTCTTCCTGACTCGGAGCCCAACACCCGACACTGTACCAACTAGCTGCCCTCTCTTCATTTAAGGTAAGCAACTCCACTGATATAACTGGCACCTCATTTAACAGTTTTTGAGATTATTTTGCTGAGACAGTAATCAGCCTTCTCCGTTAGTAGAGGGAATTTCTAGGGGAAGAAATATGCAGGCGAAAAAGGAAAGGGGAAGAAGAAGGAAGGAAAAGAGAAAACGATTTTAATCAGAGAATGATATTTATAAGACTATACATATAGATGTTATCCTGTAAAAGGTAAGATCCAACTATTAAAAAAGGGGGGGGGTTTCTTGTCCATTTATGTAGGTCTGATGTAAGCCTTTTACATTATTATTTGCTCAAATAAAGACAAATAAACATGAGCCTATATCCAATAACTTGAGAGCCTGAGTATACATTTGAAAGTTGAGAACTTTTTTTTATAAAGACAGAAGTCAAATTCTGATATTAAAACTAAAAAGACCAAGTTATAGAGAATCTTTCAGAACTCAACCTACCTAAGGGAGCTAAGAACTACAGTTCTGAGCCACTGATTATGTGAGGAAGTAAAAATAGCGCTGAGAGATGAAATCAGGAATTGGAGAATGGACCAAAGCAAGTAGACACAAAACTTCAGGCTCTTGAAAGCATCAAGGCTTTGACCAGAGTTGAGGCCCAAAAGGAAGTTAAGGATCAAGAGGCCAAAGATTAGGCAAATGAAGGTATTTTTTGGAAAGACTGATAACTGGTTATGAATGTGTGGAGTGAAAAAGTGTTGAGGCTGAAGAGTAGTTAGTGGGTGGTTCGATTTGGCCATGATAATGTAGCACATGAAGAACAGTCTAAAACAAAACAAGTAGAAGCCTTAAAGAAGGGTTTAAAATCTAAGACTGAGGAGTTTGTGCTCAAAACTATGCCAATTGGAAGATTTTTTTTTTTTCCTTTTCTTCTCTCTCTCTCTCTCTCTCTCTCTCTCTCTCTCTCTCTCTCTCTCTCTCTCTCTCTCTCTCTCTCTCTCTCTCTCTTTCTTTCTTTCTTTTTAAAATATTTGAGTGAAGGGATGGGATTGGAGATGGGAGAGATCAGAAGGAAACCAATTAGGAAGCTATTATATTAGTACCAAGAGAAAAAGAAAGACACTAAACAACTGTGGTAGTCATGTGAATGGATTAAGTCAAGATGTAGGAGATGTTCTAAAGGTGCCAGTAATATGAATAGGCAAATAATTGGATGAGGCTTGGGAGAATAAGAAGGAAGATTTCAAGGTAAGTTAAGAGCCTAGATGACTATAAGTCTAGTAAATGATTGAAAAGGAAGCTAAAAATACATCCTTAGGTGGAAAAGTCCAAAATCCAGTTGATGATGTGGAAAGAGGATTCTTTTTTTTTTTTTAATTAATTTTATAATTATAAAAATTTTTTGACAGTACATATGCATGAGTAATTATTGGAAGGAGAATTCAAAAGACACCAAGGATAGATATACAGAACTGAGCACCATCTCCTTAGAGATGATATTTAAACCCATGGTAATAGATGAGATTTTCCAAATGTATTTAAAAAAAGATAGTGCCAAAAAGAACTATAAGGGAACCCTCCACTTGAAAAAGACAGGATTCAAAATCAAAGGCTAAGGAGTAACCAGACAAGGAGAACCAAGAAAAGAAATCAGTGTCATAAAAAAAAAAAGAAAGTATTCAGATAGATAGTGTCCAAAAAGCTGCAGTTTAAAGAAACCATAACCGCCATTTTTTTTTTTTTTTTTTAAGTTCTGCTAGATGGTTTTTTCCTCACCCAATCAGTTAATGTATCTGTCTGCCTTCCCAACCATCCTTGGCCAAGTTTAAGCAGCTGTTTGAATTTTATATGAATGAATTTATGATCTTATATGAATTTTTGATCTTTCTTTAACAATAAATATTATATATAGTGGGTGATGGGGTCTTGGGTAACTAGGTAGGATTGGCAGAGAAAGCCTGAAATACTGATATGATTACTCTCTGTGACAAGCAGAGAAGGGCATAGATGGGGATCAACTCAGCCTTATTTTCCCAACCCTGTGGAAGTCTTGGGTAATCCCACCTTACTGTATGTATCCAATCAAAAAGCCAAATTATGATGTTAAACTTCAAAGGTTAAATTTCTCCTATAAATTTGTTCATGGCCTACCCCAACCTTGCTGAATCCCCACCACAGTATTCTTCATGATGTCTTTCTCCTTGCTTTACTTAACTCTTTTAGAGTGCTAAACTCCTCTGTGGATTAGCCTGCTAGTTAATGGCATATTTCCACTTCATGGTGTACTCCCTTTTTCCTGGTTAACTGTGAGTTCCATTGAGGAACTTGTTTTTTTCGTTGTTAATTGCCTTTTCTTGCTAACTACATGCTCTCCCAAATCTATTTCATATTTACCACTCCTGGTGTCTATTTTATCTCTTCATTTTTTCCATAACATCTTTTCATAAATAAATGTACTTTTTGGCAAGGAGAAAGCCATTGTGAATTCTATGCATGTGAATAACTACCAAATTTCATCATTCGATGTCTACTTCAATCTTATCAGTAGGCACTTCGTAAATGTCTGCAGAATTGAATTAGAAACCAGCTATTCCTCTGTTAAGCTTTGTATAAAGTAAGAATAAATTAACTCCAGGTGAGAGCATCTTCACCAAAATATAAATTTTGGGTGCTTCAAGAGATCTTTTTTTTAAAAAAAATTACTTCCTGGTTTTTGGGTGTGGTATATCAGAGGAGGAAAGAAGAAAAGGAAAATTTTACTTTACATAATATAGTGCTTGCCTTCCAGGAGATTACAATATCTTTCTGAAAGTAAACTACAGATGCAAGTCAAATCAACATGAAACTAAGTTCCTACTAAATAATTTGTAAATTACAGATCTAGGAAACAATATGGATTATTCAAAGGCACTGCATGATCACAGTATCTGAGTCCCTTAGGAACTATGGATTCCAAATCCTTCATTTTGGAGAGGAAGAAATTGAGCACAGACTTTAAAGTGACTAGTTCAGGGGCTATCTAGCTATTTATGAATAGCAATTTTTATTAATTAATTTATTTCTTAATAGGCAGAAGCAGATTTCAACCCAGATATTCTTAATACCAAATCCAGGGCCTTATGCCCATTATGCCACCATTTGGGAATTCCCCAACAGAGAGATCCTTCTAGAAAGTAATTCCTCTCATCTTAGTCTATTTACCTGGAGGTCAATAAATCAAAAGGCTAAGCTAAAAGATAAAAAGCTTAATTAGCAGCAACTTAAGGGCATCTGCCAGGCAGCTAGCAACTACTCAGAACAAAGAGAGATAGAGACATCGTGTGTAAAGACACACATATATAGTTATATGCATGTATTTATATACTTATAACCTTAGGCCAACATTATAAGAGACAAAAGGACCTATCAAATGAACCAGCTGAATCACTTCAGTTATTTGGGGCAATGAGTAACAGGGTCAAAATATAAGGTGATTTGGGTAAAGGATGTCCTGGAGTTGAAACTTGTTAACCTAGGTATCTCTGGAGTTGGCAAAGATCAGGTTTATTCTGGCGGGGTCATTTCTTTGCAGTTAATCCCAATCCCATCACACCAATTTAGTGCAACAAAAGATCTCTAATTAATTCCATCAGAATATTTACTGAAGCCAGAGGTCTTCAAGATAGAGGTTTCCTACAACAGAGAATCTATGGACTTAACTTGCCTAAGAAGCAGTCTATTTATATAACCCTGTAATTCACTTTCTTTGGCATTTACAATTACTTATTCTGGGAAAAGGTTTTCCTCAAAATTAAAAGCATACAGCATAATGGTATATCCTTCATAATACTGGTATTTATTTTGTAAATTATTGTCTATATGTATGTCTTCCAATATAGGATACACTCTAAAGGTAGAAAACTTTTTTTTAAAACCTTTGGATCCCAGTTACTATCACCTAGTAAACATTTAACAAATGCTTGTAGATTGACTTGATTGTGAAAAGTTCTGAGAACCTGCAGCTTAGTGGAGAACATCTGGGTAATGATCAAGGGGAAAAGAAGGAACAGCCGTAATGGCAACAAAGTGTGTATACAAATATTACAGAATACTTGAACTGAGAGAGAAAACAGATGAGGAGTTTGGCAAACAGATTACAAACCTGTCACAGAAGCATAACATAGAAGAATAGAAAACTTCATTTATCCAGAAATCTATAGCAATGTTCTCTCTGTCAAAAGCAGAACAATTAAAAATTTCTTGATTTATTTTAATAACAACTTCGTTCTTTGAGAGGTAGAGGAATTAACAAAAAGAAAATATTTATTCTAGATTTTATTCTCATTAACATGGAGGAAGTGGTTGCAGGTGTGAAAATGATGGGAACCTAGAGGGTATGATTCTTAGAATTTGTGATAGTAAAGAAGTAAAAAGCCTAATATCTGATAGTTACTCTCCTAAAAATAATCTAGTCCACTACCTAATTTTACAAATTAGATGATGAGGCCCAGAGATATTAATTCACTTGGAAGGACAAGTGATTAAGGACACTGAATAAAGAGCTAGCATTGTCTCCACTGCCCCATAGTTTGTAAAACCCATCAAGTTTATATAAATATACAAACATACATACATATATACATACACACACACATGTCTATTCTATCTCTCAAAGTAAAGACCTGATAATCAAATAATGATCTTGTACGGAAAAAGTTTTAAATTTCAAAGTTAACATTTATTTTGTTATTCTTTAAGAATGGGGGGGCTCTAATATTCATATCCATCATACTCAAATATATTCATGCACACATAAACATATATACATATATATGATATAATATTTTCCTTCCAGGAAAGATAATATATAAATAATCAGACATAAGGAATAACAAAAAAGGAATTCTCCAAAATTCTCTCTTACATGTCTTCTCTACACTCACAAAAACATCATAGAAATCCTTTACCTTTCACCAACTACAATATCTTCTTAATTGATCTCCTAGATATAACTCTCTACTCCCTCCAGTCTATCTCCACAACTATGAAAGTCATCTTCCTAAAAGGCAGCTCTTATCATATCATTACCTAACTCAGTAAACTCCAGAAGCTCCCTATTATTTCTGAATCAAATATAAATCCACTTAATTGTATAACCCAGTCCCATTCTACCCTTCCAACCTCATTACAGATATTATGCCCCTTTGTGCACAGCTAAACTGTTCTTTACACATGACATACTCCATCTTGTTAGTTCACTCCCTCTTCACCTCTGCCTCCCAGAATCTCAAGCTTATTTAGACTATGGCTCAGTTTAAGAACCACCTTTTTTCTAGCTAAATGAAGCCCTTTGTGATCCTCCCAGCTGCTAGTAACTAGTAACTTTTCCCTCAAAATGCCCTATATCTATTATTATCTCCCCGTACTGATATATGCCAACCCTGGCAAGATTGTAAACTTCTTAAGTAAATAAAGACTTATATCTTTGTATCTGCAAAATTTAGCAGTGTATAAACTTAATTTGTATAAGCATTGTATAAGCTTAATAATTTAGCAGTGTATAAGCTTATTTGTATAAGCATTGTATAAGCTTAATAAAAACTTGTTGATTATTGAAGAAGACAAAATATAATACCAATGAGTGAATCAATCATTTTAATATGGCTTGAATGAAATTAAATTATTAATAAATGGAAATGTTCCAAATAAATCCAACTGGAAATTTTTCTAACAATCATTCCATCAGCACAAGTATGTAGCCCTGTAAGTGTATAATTATATAACATTAGTATATTTAAGTTCTTCTCTCTTATAAGACCTTGTGTGCTGATAGCATTCAAACATTAAAGGAAAAATTAAAGACCAATCTTTTTCTATTCCTCTTTAAGTTCACATGTGCTAAATATGCCTTCAAGGAGTATATGCTTCATAAAGACAATGGCACAACATCTGAAAGACCTGTATTGCTATCTCTAAGAGCAGACCACACACAGGTGGGCTCTTATCTTACACGTTCAGAACTCCCCCTCTCTTCTACAATCCTTTTTTCCTTTTTCCATTCAGACTTTTTTTTTATTTGAAATAAAAATAAAAAATAAAAAAAATCTAAGGAGAAACAGGAACCAAAGGCCTTAGTAGTATGTAGCCTAGTAAAAGAAACTTGCAAAGTTTTCCTAGAAATGTCTATTCAATTACAGAGTTTAAAGTCACTACTTGCAGGATTTTGTACTTTTTAAAAACTGGTTTGTATTTGCTCTCCTACTTTTGAAACTGTAAAGATTCTTTTAAACATTAAAGTATTAACGCACTACTGCAATGCCAAAGTTAATTTATAAAGGATGTTTCTAAAACAGATGAAAACATTTATTTTTTAAAAAAACAGGAGTGACACCAAATTATCTCTAAGCAAATTTAGGACATCCTGGCTTTGATTCTATTTTTATTTTTTGCATAAAGAATATACATATCTATGAGAGAGAAAAAACTAATAATCTTTTAAGTGATTCCTGGTTTTATCTCACTATCTTGATTATTTATGCCAAATTCTACTTATAGAAGTATAATTAAAATATCACCAGTTATATTTTTAACTGGTTTGCACTTTGAAATAAAAATTATAAAAAGTTTTCAGAAATTCTTTTTGGAGTCTTGAAGCTTCTTTTAAATGTACTAAAATTTGAATGCTCCAGTCTAAGATCAACCTTGCATAACACTGTAGGATATGTCTTCATAACCAGTCTAATTCAATTGGAAGAGAGGGAAGAGTTGGAGGAAGATAGGGATAATCACAGCAGCTATTTCAAGCTGTGTAAACAAAATATTTGGTTACCTATAGTTTTCAGCAGATGGCCATGGCTGACATAGGCACAGTCTTAGATGAAAATAATAATTCCATTCTGCCACTGGTTTTATGAACCACTTCATAAGCACATATTTCAAAGAAAGTATCTTTAATCGTCAAATTATCAAACTATAAGTTATTTCTAAACTTGCCTTTCCAAAATATTCACCTCACCATTCCCTTCCCCCTACCACAAAGCTTTGCAAATAAAAAAAAAAAAAAAAGTCTGCAATTCTCTAAAAACTAAAGATAGTAAGTGCCCACATTTATAACAATGAAATTGGAATAAAGTTTTCTGAATGGCATGGTCCTAGCCAAATGAATTCCACAAGGTTAACAGGCAAAAGGGCTATTAAAAGGGGAGGGGGGGGGAGAGGGAGAGACAGGAGGGAAGCAGATACTTCAGGCTTCAAAATGAATACTGCATTTCTAGGTGCACTTTGTTTCTTTTATGATTCAGTAAATTCAGGACATACATTTCAATAGCACATTTTGAGAGCAATTAGAACCAAAAGGAAAAGACTCAGTATCTAATGCCAGGATATTTCCTTGACCCTAGAACACCCCAGGTTAAATGCAGTATTCAGCCTTTACAATCTGGAAGCAAAGTAGCCTGCACTAAACCAGCTCATAGCTTTGTTGTTTAGCAAATCCTGTTGACTCTTCATTTCTTAAAAATTATCCTGGATCAAACCTTATATTAGCAAAGACTGCAGAGGTAAAGCAATCCTAAAGGTGTCTGACAGGATAAAACTATCCACTTCAAAAAAAGGACTTGTGAGTCTATGTTATTAAACCTCAGATACATATCCTGGTGAATTCCTATATAAATTTGATTTACAAATTCCACTGAAAATGTACCACAACAGCTGGCAGAATAAATTACTCTAATAAATCATTACTAAATAACAGTAAATCTTGATAATGACATAAAGCCTAACAGAAAAAGTATGCAAAAGTAAGCAGTTGGGAGAGAAAAACACTCTTCACCCACAAGAAAACAAATCAGGAAACTTGCCATGCCAATGCTACAAAGTAATTCAATGACTAAAAAGGGGGTAAAAGTCCCATAAAAACTTTATTTACACTGACATTGGATTTCTCCGAGCTACTGCATCCAAACAAATTGCTTGGTAAGAGCAATAGCCAAAGATCCACTCCAGGTTTCTGATGCTAATGTTCCCAGGCCAGCATAGCCATTCAAGGAGCAGAGCTCCTCACTAGGGTCAAAGAGAGAAACCACATTAACATCACTAGGCCCTATCTGATACTTCATAAATGGTCCTTTGGAAAGAAACACTTCCTCTCTGTTCGGCAAATTAAAAATGTTTTTTTTCAATTTTAATTTTATTTTGTGTTCTTTTGGATTATGCACCAGACAAATATTTTCAGTAATCCATTATATAATTATAGAAGTAAAGAAGAGATCTTTGCTTGTTTCCAAACTTCCTAGGCCTTATTTAGTTCTTACAAGTTATCATTTGTCAATAGGCCCAAAATTCAGAGTTGATGTCTTGACCAATGGTACATAGGTCTGGTGAAAAGCAGCCATAAAGTGACAGGTCCCAGAACCTCCCCCTTACATTGTGTGATTACTTCTTTAGTCTCCTGGGAGAGGTAAGTTATTAACTGACACTTTCACAACTGAGATAAACTCATTAAAATCATGAGCCTGCAAAATATGGCTAGTTTGTTATACGTTCACAAGGATTTGTTATGGCTTTCGTATTTTTGGATATTTGTAGTCAGTAAACCCTATTCTCCATAAAATATCATGAAATTTTATTTAAAAGTTGCTTTGGCCTTCCCTTCTATTTCCAATACTCAGGTGGGCAAATATATCAGATGAAAACCAAAAGACAAAAAGCGGTCTTAAATAAATCATCTCTATATTCTCCTGATAGAGCAGTGTGAGATCAACACCATACACAGAAAGAAGAGTATTGAAGAATGAGATACAATACATACATTCATAAAAAGGCAATGTTCAGCAATAACAACAACAACAACAAAAAATCATATCCACTTTAGGCAAAAAAAAAAAAAAAGAAAGAAAAGAAAAGAAAATACTATAAAAGATCACATGGCCCATTACAGAAAACAAGCTTGCCTTGTTCTATCAATGCAGATAGAAGATGTATTTGAACAAGTATCTATGAGGAAGGGGAATGTGTTTATGTATAACTTAAGAGGTGGAAGGAAGCATTATGTTTTTTTCAACCTGTCTTCATTCACATGTAGTGATTATAAATCTAACCT
Organism: Sminthopsis crassicaudata; assembly: GCF_048593235.1. Taxonomy (NCBI): domain Eukaryota; kingdom Metazoa; phylum Chordata; class Mammalia; order Dasyuromorphia; family Dasyuridae; genus Sminthopsis; species Sminthopsis crassicaudata. Next base: position 648,351,131 of record NC_133617.1, read on the forward strand.
TGTGATAAAAGCCATCTACCTGGTAGTTCAGGTAAGACCCACTGACCCCAGAGAGCACAAGGTATTTCAACACTGGCAGGCAGTCCCACATCACTTTTACTCTCTCCCTAGTCAAAGGTTTCAATTAGCATCTCAATACAAATGACTCCACAACTTCCCACCTACCCTCCCCCCCAAAAAAGGAAGGCAGACAGAAATTGTGGGACTGCCAAAAACTGATCAGAAACTGTGGGTCTGAATGAAGGTGTGAATTAGACTGACTCTACAATCTGCCCCTGATCCTTCTGGGAGCTCCAGTTCCACAATTTCTGTCTGCCCTCTTTTTTTTTTTTTTTTTGGGGGGGGGGATAGGTGGGGAGTTGGGGAAAAGGGCAATATATCTATCTGGGAATCTTCAGTACCTCAGACTAAACACATGGATCTTTTCAATACTTCAAACTCATCATGTCTAAAATATTCCATTTCTTTCTCTTTCCCCCAAACAAATAAACCCTCCTCCCAAGTACTCTATTGTAATCACTAACATCATAATTCTATCCTTTCCCCACCTCACCCAGGCTCTAACACTAAAAGACAACTTTTACTTTTCTTTCTTTTCTGATCCCTGCATTCACCCAATCATCAGTCTAATTCTCTTGGATAGCTTCTCCCCTAGTAATTATGTCTCCAATCTCTCATGCATTCTTTAAACAGTTACCATAACATTCCTCCCCAATGTACAAATCTGTCCATAGCACCTTGTCAATAACCTTCAGTAACTCCCTATTTCCTGTATAATACAATACATTAATCCTGGCATTTAAAATGTGACTACAAAATATGACTCTAATCTACACTTCCAGCTGTATATTAGGCCATTCCTCTTTGTGCATTCTATATTCCAGTTTGATCTTTTTTTGCATCTTCCCACTTCTGAGTAAAAGTACAAAAAACCCTCTCCCCCTCCCCCTTGAATGCATTCCTTGTTTCTGTCATTTAAATGCTTCCCTTCCTTCAAGAAAAGTTTATGTCCCACTTCCTCCATGAAGCTTTCCCTGATCTTACTAAAGAAAAATAGTTTTTTTCCTTCCTCAAACTTTCTTGTACTCAGACCTTTGTTTGGATCTCTCTTCTGCTCTCTGACATTCTACTACATTCATAGTAATTTGCATAATTTCATATCCTCCTCCACTCCATGAGACTGTAAACTCATTGGGAGTAAAGCCTGTGTCAAATCTACCCTAACATCCACAGCACTCATAGAATACTATGCAGATAGTAGGTGCATAATAAGTTTGTTGAGTCTACTGGGATTCATCTCTATGCAAAGTCATTCTTTGAATAACCACTGCTCCTTAGCAGGGAGCAGAGCATCTGTGCTATGGCTGCAGAACCTGGCATGTTCCAGACAAAATAAATAAAGCAGCAAAAAGATCCCTAACTCTGTGAATGGGAATAAACATCTAAAAGTTATGTGTGGAAACAACTGAAAACATTTCCAAACAATCCAAAGTTCAGAAAGAGAGAGTGAGGCTGTATGAGAGGGCATCTACACAAAAGAGCAGTCGTGTGCAGAAGAGAGATAAGACATACTGAGCAAAACAGAAACGGGACAGGAGAAGATACAGGAGAGCATGAAAAGAACCTGAACAGGACAATGGAAGGGAGCAATGATGAAAAAGAGGATGCTTCTAAAAGTCAATTTTAGAATGTACACTTAGAGTATGCATTTTATTTTACAGTAAGTAAAGCTGTTCACCAAAATTAATACAAGTATGAAAAAAACTAACCACTACATGTCTTACATGATGTACTCATTTATGCACTTGTTAAATGCCCAACTGTTACACCTACTATAATATACCACTAAATTGAAATATCAAAGTAAGCATCTTAAGTGATTTACAAGTTAACATTAAAAAAAAAAAAAAAAAATGAAGTGAGACTTGATTTGTTGCTGACTTGTAAGTGACTCCACCCACTGGTACAAAAGCTCTAAAGAGAGAATGCATGTATGCACTTTGTTAAATATATATACATAATTTTTTGTAAATTTCTTTTTTTTTTTACCTTGGTAGTTTGCATTATATTTTCTGACTATAGTTATCCTTTGCTACACAGTAAGTTATTAACTATGTCATGATTTTGTCATCAAGAAATTTAACCATCAGAAGAACTGATTCAACAATAGAATCAGAGCTGGAAGACAGTTCAGAAGTCTTCAGTTGTTCTCTACACATGCACTTGAACAAAAAAACTTCTCTGCAAATATCAGACAAGTGGTCATCATCAACCAATCAGTCTTTACTTGAAGACCTTAGCTGAAAAATAAACCATTACACTTAGAGGCAGCAGGGTCTCACTTTAGGACAGCTCTAATTATTAGTAAATTTCTCTTCATAATAGGCTTAAGGCCATTCTTTGCAATATGCACCTACTTATTATTTCTAGTTCTGCACCCTGAGGCCAAGAAAACAAGACTTCCTATTCAAATCCTTCGGATACTTGAGGACAGTTTTCCTGTTCCTGTTCAATTGCCTTTTCAGGCTAACAATCCAATGAGTCCTATAATGTCCTCAGTCCTAGTCCTAGTCCTCAAATGGCATGGGCTTATTAGTGTTTTTCTTAAAATATGGCACCCAGATCTAAACATGGTAATGTAAATATGGTCTTATCAGGACAGTACATTGTATGACTGTAAACCCCATAATCTTGAACACTTTCCTTAAGTATTAGCTTTATTTCTAAGATATTACATATACTCCTAGTCCATACTGAGAGTCTGAGATTTTTTTCTAATTTCCAATTTTTTTTCTAGCTGATTTTTGAACTCATGTAATTCCTTATATTTATCCTAATTACATTTCATCTCATACTAGAAATAAAATAAGTGCTTATTGATTAGGTAATGTCTAAACAAGCTATGGTACATAAATAAAGTGCTTCCCTGGGATCTAGTTCACTTTCGTCTGGTGACTTGAATTCATCACTCTCTCGAATTATAATTTAAGCTCCCAGAAATCAAGAATGGTCTTTGCTTTGGTATTTATAGTCCTAGCACTTAGCATAGAGTTTGAGACATTTTTTCAGTCCTCTTTGTGACCTCATTTTGGGGAGTTTCTTGGCAGAGATATGGGAGCATTTTGCCATTTCCTTTTCCAACTCATTTTACGTATGAGGAAACTGAGGTAGACAGGGTTAAGTGATTTGTCCAGGGTCACACAGATAGTGTCTGAATTTGAACTCAGGAAGATGAGTCTTCCTGACTTTATCCACTGGACCATTAAGTGCTTAGGAAAGGCTTCTTCATTAAATTGTTAACACCCCTGGGCCTCAAGTTAATGATCCTTTTGGACTAGATAATAGGACCACCACCACTCCTTCAAACCAAGCACAATACATTCTGACATTTAGTGATATTACTATTGTTTTTTTAATTGAAAATTTTTAATTAATTTTATAATTATAACATTTTTTGACAGTACATATTCATAGGTAATTTTTTTTTTTTACATTATCCCTTGCACTGCCTTCTGTTCCGAATTTCCCCCTCCTTCTCTTCACCCCCTCTCCTAGATGGCAGGCATTCCCATACATATTAAATATGTTATAGTATGATATTACTATTGTTAACCAACCTTGCCATGCTTTTATATTCATACCCAGTTACTTGCCCATCTTTCCATGATAACTCACATTTCCATATATCATGTAAGTTTTATGAACCATTTTCTCACAGCAATCCTTCAAAGTGGGTAATACAAAAATTATTCCCATTTTACAGAATAGAAAACTTGAATAGAAAAAGAATAAATGGCTTGTCCATGGTCACATATAATTCAAATCCAATCCCACCTCCTCCAAACCCAATCTAAAGCTGTTATTTTTCCTCTACAGCAAACTCAAAAATGTGGCTAAGGCAGAATTAGGAAACTTAATTTCTTAACTTTTCTTTATAACTTGTCATTACTGCCTAGGCAGACAGTATACAATAAGGGAGGAGGCAGACTATGATTTAAAATAGATCTCCCAGGAGCCTGATGTGTTCTGTAAGTGAGAGTCTGAGGAGTAGGGTAGGGGAGTGCTTGAGGACACACTTTTCACTTCAGGATATGTCTAGACCTTAAATCCCTAGACAGCAAGCACTTTTCATATTCATCTTCACACCTTCTCCTGGGTCAAGCACAGAACAGTTATGTGCTTGGGGCAGCTAGGTGGTGCAGTGGATAGAGCACCAGTCTTGAATTCAGGAGGACCCCAGTTCAAATCTGGTCTCAGACACTTAACACTTCCTAGCTGTGTGACCCTGGGCCAATCACTTAACCCCAGCCTCAGGAAAAGAAAAAAGGAAAAGAAAAAAAAAAAAAAAAGAAGAAGAAGAACAGTTATGTGCTAAATATTTTTTGATGGAAGTGAATGACCAAAGAACCTTCTTCAGTCCAGTTGATCTCCTGTTTTTCTTATAATCAAACCTTGTTCTATTCCTTTTTAATTCATAGTTACCAAAGTAAATTCTTTAAACAGGACATTAGTTTACATCCATCTTAAGTGTTCCTACTTTCATGATCTTATTGAAGACATTCTGTTAATTATATCTTGGAGCAAATCTTAGAGATTTATGTATTTCAATTTTTCAGATATTTAAAAATAGCATGGTATAGTAGGAAAAACAACAACAACAGCAAAAACACTACCCCACTATAACTTAGAATCAGAAGACTTGGCTTCAAGCCTAAAACCTTAGTTTCTTTATATGAAAGAGAATTACAGAAATATGTTAATGAGAGTAAGAAAAATACACATTTACAAAAAAGATATGTATTATTTGAGATAACCAAAAACTGGAAACAAAGTATTTTCCCAACAATCAAGGAAAGGCTGAATAAATTATCATACCTGCATATGATAGAATATTATTCCAAATATTAATAAATATAAAATATGGAAAAGTTTATATGGAAAAAAATGAAGAGTGAAGAAAGTTGGGACAAAAATGAACAATACAGACAATAACTAACACAGATGAAATAAAATTGGTCATTTAGAATGGACAAAGTTGGGAGCATTTAGGCAAAATTTTCAAAGACATACCCTTTTTTCAATGAGACAGTAAGTAAGACTAACAGACAATCTGACTAGAATTGGAATAAAAAAGACTTGGGTTCAAAACTGACATCACATACTTTGTGACAATTCTCAGCAAGTCACTTAATCCGATACTCTGTTTTGTCATCTGTAAAGTAGAACCTTTCTTTATAAGATAACTAAAAATCAAAAGAGATTATTTGTAAAAGTACCTTGCAAACAAAAATGTGAGGTGTTCTATTATCTAATAAATATTGGTAGATACAGAAATGGTCAATGGCATCCTATTAGTCAAGATTTTACTTAACTAATTTGGAAAATGTGCATTGTAGAGGGATTTTGAGTGCTTATTGAGAAGTATCTCAAACAAAATACATCTTTTTTTTTTTTTAAGTCTTTCAAATTCAATTACAGCAATGGACTAGATAATCTGTTTCCTAGGCCTCTATTCAATCAAACCAAGCAATGAGTATAAATGCTTCTGCTTTACTTTATGTAGTCGCAATTTAAGTTCAAAACAAACTCATGATGACAAGGAGAGTATTCACTCTCCATAAAACTCACTCTTAAAATGTTCTCAGTAACTAGCCTGGAGTAGTTTATAGAAAGTTAAGTGATTGCCCAAGCAAGATAGGACTTATTCCCTTCAGTAGCAGCATCCTCTCTGGGTGTTTGCTGAGGTTGAAAGAACTGAAAAATGGCACTTCCATGAGTGACTGTAGGTAAGCAGAGAGATCCAAACTGGATGAGCCAAAGGTATGACAGAAGGAAGGAAATAATGGGCAGATTAAGTTAATTTGGAGCTACACAAAAGACACATCTCTGTAAAAGGGACAGAAAGGCAAGAAGTCATTCAAAATTGCCTTACATTGTTATTATCCTCTCTCTAAATGTACTCCCAAATCATGGCCAGTCACCTACCTACCCTGCTAGAAGGAGAAGCTGCTGAAGGGGGAAAGTGAGTCTAGTTAATGACATTAACTGGGATCTGAACCCAGAAACTAACAATAAACTCAGTCTTTTCTACTACAACACTAATTTATTCTTAAGCTAAGATGTTCTTTCTTAAAGATAGTTTAATATTCTTGAGATAGCACCAGCTTATGAAAATGATCATCAGTTTAATATTCTAAAACTCTATAGCTTATTTTGAATGGAAAGCACCAAAAATTACATGTGCTTTGGAAATAAAAATAAATGAATCTAATACTAAAATACATATTAAAAGTAAAATATGGTGAGTAATGCCTAAGGTAAGTTAAATTGAAAATATTTTAAAGTCCTGCTTGGTGAGATTCAAAATTATAAAACATTTTATAAAATGTAAAAACATAAAATTATGATGTTTTATACTACTTACATTATTAATTAGATCACTAACATATAAAATATTTAATATAATTATATAATATTTATTTAGATATTTATGTAAATATTTATATTTATAAAATATATTTTTTAAATGGAAAAATGGATTTTTCTCCAGTGTCCCATAACACTAAAATGCAAAATATTTACACGGAGACAAAAGGCATCAAAATTCTGAATCAACTATAATAACTATGGCTAGCCACTGATTCATCAACTCAAAAGCAATAGCATACTTAGTGACAATACCAATGAACAAAAGCTCCTTTCTTTTTCTGGATCTTCTTTTTCTCATCTATAATAACTTACATGTGTACAATAAGAGGATTAGGCTAAATGACTTCCAAGATCCCTTTCAACTCTCATATTTTCTATTCTCAGTTCCAAAGTCCCCTCCACCTCTCTTCTACTATGATTTTTCTCTACCTCTCTTGAAATAGAAGGCAAAAAGTGGTAATGGTTGTGAAGATAGTAGGGATCCTGGTAGTATAGTGATGTGGTGGGGATGATAGTGATAGTGAAGCAGAGTCTAACACTGGACTCATTGTTAGAAGGATATGGATGAAATTCCAGAACTACAATTTACTACTTGTATGGACTTTAAAAAATTACTTAAGTCTCTCTGGCCTCATTTTCCTTATCTGCTTTAAAAAAAAAAAAAAAAAAAAAAAAAAAAAGACGTTCAATAGTATTTCCAGGACCTCTTCCAAATCCAAATCTATGATTCCACAGTTACTCTAAAGATTGAGGAAAGAATTTATCTTTTCTCTTCTCAGATCTAGCATGAAACAGGGCCATTAGAGACTATGAAAGAGGATCTCCTGCATTAATATCTTAAGAGCAAGGATGGGCAGATCACAGCAAAAGTTCTAGAGGAAGTGATCTTATACAATATTTTTAGTCCATGTCCAAAGATCGTGTTCAAAGCATCATTGTTCTCTCGGATCTCCAATATTTCAAAAAGAAAGAAAATGAAACTTGTAGGTGATATAATTAAATGCCACCATAATTGCCTCAGTTCCTAGGTATGTTTGACACTATCTTAGATAATAAAATTAACTCAAAAACATTTTCTAGGTTCTCCAAAGAGTATACATTCTAAAGTATACCATTAGCAACAAATCAACACATACATACATACACAAGACAAAAAAAAAAAAATTCTTCTTTTCCTTCAAATAAAATTTTGAGTTATTTTGGTTTTGTTGTCTTACGTTCATTAGAGAAAAACTTCTAGTAAAGAAATGAAAGATAAAAGGAAAGAACAGTCTGTGAACCAGAAGGCAGGGGCAATGTAACTTCATAATTTTTACTCCAGTGTTATAATTATATGAAGCACACTTATAAGACCTTTAAACTTCAATATTTGTTATCATCCTCTTTAAAACAATTCAATTTCCCTTTCTATATGATACCTGAAAGAAAGCACAATAAAAGCGATTAAGATAATAAAAATATTTACATCCAGTGCTTTAGACCTTTCCTAAAGTGTTTTAAAGACTTTAATGCATTGGAACATCTCTGTGAGAAAACTATCTTCCTATTTCCAGGTTATATAATAGAAAACCAAAAAAGAAATTTTTGAACAATTTGAACAATCCTCATTCATCAGAACCATGGTAAACTCAAACAAGATAGTAAATATTTATCTTCTGGTGAACCTAACAGAAGATGGACCCTCAATACATATAAAATACCATATAAATGATTCTTTTACTATGGTTATCCTATAAAACAATTTTTACTGAAAACTCTACCTAATGACATAAAAGATTAATGAGATCCTTCAGCTTACATCAAAGGTTTTCTTCAGTAGCCAACTTATCTACAACTAGGTTCCCCTTTCATTCTAGGCTTAAAAAGAAAGCATAAGCCTAATGTTTAGTAGAACCTTGACTAATTTTAAGGTTGAATACATGGAAGGTAGATCCAAACTAAGGAAAAGTAGGAAAGAAATGAAGCCAGCAGTCAATGTTTGTGGACAGAAGTGAGTGGTCAATGGTACATATAACTGGGGTACTGCCTAGAAAGCTGGTGAATGCCAAAGAACAGAGGAAGGCTTCATGTCTACCTTGTGCCAAAGTTTAACTTTTCTCTATACCAAGGAATATTAACTTGTGATCCATGAGTGTGTGGGATTTCTAAAAATATGTTGATAACTAAATTTTATCATTATTTTATATGTTTTAAAACATTTTCCCCCTGAAGAAAGGCCCAAAGACTTCTTCAGACTGCCAACTGGATCCATGACACACACACACACACACACACACAAATTTAAGAAATTCACATACACCTAAAAAATACTACAAAAGATCAACAAAGAGCCACTTATAAATAAAAAAAAAACAAAAAAACTCATTGCCACAATCTAGGTAACATTCCCGGGATTAGTAAGGTATATTGAACAGAGGGAATTACTTTATGACCCTCCTTACTTCCCCCTCAAAAAAAAAAAAAAAAAAAAAAATTACATATATATAAAACAAAAAATCCCAGTGAGTTGAATGAACAAAACTGGGGGGGAGGGGGGAAAAAGATCCCAAAGTCACTAGGTCTTGTTCCTATCTATATGTGTCTTTTGTTTCTAAATTTCTACATGCCCTCATAAAACTAAAGGCTCTCCAAAAAAAAATTCTTATGCTAACATGAGGTTCCTCTAGTACTTATTTATTTGAGTTACTAAGTGTGTGATCAGAATTAAAATAAGAATTGGGATTGGTTCCTAGGAAAAGTTAACCTTGCTCTCTTTCCCGCCCACACAAAAATAATTCTGTTTAAAAACCTTCATTTTGTTGGCCTCAGCCCATTCTTAGGGTATATAGCTCATTCACTGTCAGTAATTGCTTCCATATAACACAGTGTTTTAGAACATGCTTGCATACTTGTTGTGATGATGCATGACATTTATTTTACATTTAAAACTCCAAAGGGCTTACAGATTTTATTTTCTGCTCTTGGACACTAAGTCTATACATGGTTTTCCAGGGGAAGTACCAGGAAAAAGAGGCCTAAATTCCATTTTTATTTTCAATTAAATTGCTCTAAACTTTTGGCTTTCCAAATTATTTTTTTTAAATCAGCTAATAATATAAACATACTTAGAGAGGAAATGTAACCTGAAAGTCAGTGGCAAGCAATTGTGAATATCTCTGGAATATGTCCAAATTAATATTATACTGGTCAATGCATTGAAGTGTCAATGGCATACTCATTTCATTGACATGAATTTTGAGGGCCCTTTCATAGCACCCCACCATGTTGCAAAAAAATAGCACACTACTGAATATATTTTCAAGTAATGGAAGATCATATTTCCTTCTCTAACAGAGTGGATGAGAATTTTTTAACCTCATATGCTACTTTATTAGTAGAAAATTATGCAAGGTGGTATTAAATGCACAGAAGTACAGTTAGCCAGCCTTCCCATTTCCATGCTCTCTAGACTACATTTTACATGTCTCCTCTTTTCTGTTGCCAAAGAACATACAAATATTTACTATAGCCAGATTCCCTCCCAGCACAGCTATAATAAAGGTTGGGTTAATGCTTCCATTACAAGCTTCTATTTTCAGGTATTTATAGCTCGATGATAAACATTTCTCTTCAGTTTTAAGTCAAGACTTAGCATGTCGTTGTTTTTTTTTTTTTTTTAAGACTTTCTAAAAAAAAGAACATCAATGGTATTTTGGAGTTTCCCCCACTTTACAGGGTTTCCCCAGCAATCTAGATAGGGTTGTACTTTAAGACAAAATTTTCTCAATTAGACAAGAATTTGTTTAAATGGCACTGATATTTTACTTTAAAACTCACCAAGGAAATGTCAGAATCAATCCCCCTAATACAATCTATGAATTCAAAAAGCTAGAAGGAAAAAAGTTTTTGCCATTTTTTTCCCCCATGAACAAAATTACCCAGCAAATTCATTCCTGGAATGCAGAGTGAAGTGGTGATATCAAATTCATATTCTGCTATCCTTCTGTATAGATTGATACTATCCTAATTAAATCAAATAAAATATTGTCTCTTTAAAGTTAGTATTGGAACAGATTATAATTTTTTAATTGAAATATGCCCTGGGATTAGTGAAATGTGTTGAATACTTAAAATTGCATTTTAGAAGACTTGAGTTCAAAAACTATCTCTAATTATGATTACAAGTCTAGAGTCTCTCTTAAATCATGAATGAGACAGGTTATTCTCTACATAGTTAAGTTAGAAACCTTCATTTTATAGGCCTCAGCCCATTCTTAGGGTGTATAGCACATTGGCATAAGAGTGTTACCACAAAGGGAAAATGCCATCTATCCTCATATGCCCAAGGATTTCAGGATTTACTTTTTTTTTTTTTTTTAAACTATATACATTCAGAAAATACCCCCTGCCCATCGGTTGGAGAATGGCATAAGTTAAGGTATATGAATGTAATAGAATATTACTGTTATCTAAGAAACAATCAGCAGGCTGATTTCAGAGAGGCCTGAAGAGACTTAGAGGACCTAATACTAAGTGAAAAGAGTAGAACCAAGAGAACATAGTACACAGTAATAACAAGATTATGTGAAGATCAACTGTGATGGATTTAGCACTTTTCAACAAAGAAGTGATTCAAGACAATTACAATAGATTTGTAATGGAGAGAACCATTTGCATCTAGAGAGAAGATTATGGGGATTGAAAGTGGATCATAACAAAATATTTTCAACTTAAAAAAAAAAACACAGAAAATATTTCCTAAACTTATAATCCCAAAATTAATTTTGTCTATATGTACGTGAAGTTTAATAAATCATTCAACAGTTTATTAAGGTCTATAGTGTGCCCAGGCATTGTGTGAGGTGCTGGGGATATTGAGACAATGCAGGATAATAATTCCTACCCACAAGAAGTTTCTAGTTTCATTACATCAGTCCTATGAGACTATAAAATAACTATTATTTCTTTCACTTTGCAGATGGGAAATCTAAGGCTTAAGGAACAGACATTATTTCCCCAACTAATAAATGTCAAAGATTAATTCAAACCCAAATCTACTCACTAGAGATCCAGTGCATTTTACACTTCTATAATTAGCATATAGAAAGTGTACCTTAATTAGACCTAAGAGCTAAAATCCTGCACTTACTGCTGAAAATAAGTATTATGAAAGAAGTAACAATTTTCCTACAAACACATTGGGACATCCTTTTAACTAATTTTTGAATGTACTCTGTTCTATCTATATATCAGCAGAAATATAAACGGTATCACATTTCAACCTTAACTGTTATTTTCCCCATCTTAGTGATTTCTATCACAACCTTAATGTTCTTTTAATGTCATTTTTTCCTATGTGATATATCATATTTATCTTCATAACTATCCATCAATATTTCCCTTAATTGAGGTTAATCTCTTTCAACTTATGGAAGAAATTCTCATTGTGCAGCTTTCAGAACATAGGATGTCTGCAGCTGCTCAAGAACCTCTCACAAAAATCTGAAAACCTGTGAATGACTCTTAAAAAGTGGAGAGCAAATTTGGAAAAATGAATACAAGGGATAATATTATAAAAAATATATATATAATAAAAAATTATTAATTAAAAGAAAAAAAAAAGTGGAGAGCAAATTCTCCAGTATATTCCATTGTCCTACCTTGAGAAGAAGACTGGGTAAAGCAATCAATTAATTAACAATTATTAAGCATCTACCATGTGACAAGAGCAATATTAAGCACTGGTAATTAGAGAGGAAAAGACAATCACTGATATCAAAGAGCTTTCATTCTAATGAAAGAAACAACATGCAAACAAACATACAGAATATACTACAGTAAAGGATAAATAGGAAGTAATTAAGAGATAAGGCACTATAATTAAAAGATTAAGAGAAAGTTTCCTATAGAAGGTTAAGATTTTTAGTTGGGACTTAAAGAAGCCAAGAAAATCAAGTCAATAGTCAGATTGGAGGAGAGAGAACATTCCAAGCACTGGAGGTAGCCAGAAAAAAATGCCCAGAGCTATGTGATAATATCTTGCTCATAGAACATCCAGGAAGCCAGTGAGTATCACGGGATCAGAGTACATGTTTAAGGTGTAAGATATAAGACTAGAGAAGTAGGAGAGGGCTACGCTACAAAGGGCTTGGAATGCCAAATAGAGCATTTTGTATTTGATTCTTGAGGTGGTAGGAAACTAAGGCGATTTAGTGAATGATAGGTGACATTATCAAACCTGCAATTTAGGAAAAACATTTAAGTAGATGAATGAAGTTTGGATTGGAGTGGGGAGATACTTGAGGCAAGCAGGCTACTGCAATAATAATAAATAAAATGATGAGGGGACTATACCAGAGTTAAAGAGAAGGGGGCATATTCAAAAGATGTTGCAAAGGTGAAATCCTTGATAAGAGATTGGATATGTGGGATGAGAAATAGTAAGGAGTCCAAGATGATTCTTAGGTTGTAAGCATGAGAGACTGAGAAGATGCTGTTGTCTTGAAGAATTAAAGAAGATGGGAGGCAGGCAAACAAACCATTTGAGATCTGGTGGTCTTTGACATACAAAGAAAATTCCCTAACTTCAGAAATATTTTCCCTGTATCTAACTGAAACTCATTTATTTACTCTGTCATTTAAAGTAGCTATCATTTTTACATGTGTTCCCAGCTGCTAATATCCTCACCCACCAAATTCCCTTGTTTGTATCTCAAATATAACTAGATTTATACATGTACTATACATGTACACATTGTCTCTTCCAATAGAACATAAACTCCTTGAGGACAAGGACTAGAACCTAAAAGTCCCTCACACAAAGTGAGTACTTATTTCATTCATAATAAGCATAGACAAGATACTATGAAGAATATGGAAAATTTTCTCCTATCTAAGTCCATTTTCTTTTGTGCCTAAAATTATACATTTAGAGCTAGACGGTCCCTTGGAGGTTATCAAATGCAATCCTTTCACCTTTCAGATTAAGAAATTAAGATGCAGAGAAGCTCAGAGTCACACAGATATACAGAGTCAGAATCCAAATACCTAAGATCCTCTAAAGTCAGAGCTCAATGTTCCTCAATCTTTAGTGCCATCATCTTCTATTACACATTATCATAATCTTGAGCCATTAGTATCACAAGTCATCACCCAAAAGGCAATGGAAAGATACATAATGGACCATAAATAGTCTGAAGCTTTTTTCTAACAATGATACCTGTAAAGTCACATACATGACCAGCAACACAGGACCAGAAAAGTAGATGGGCAAATCTAGTGAAAAGCAGTGCCAGCTACTTGAGTTTCCTTAGCATTGATGCATATAGTTTACATGACAAATTTGCATGCATTGCTATTTTTCTTAGCAAGCATGCTTAATTCCTATTTTCCAAGTCTGCTTCCTCGTTCAGATTACAAGCTTCTCATAATAAAGCCCTTTTTCATATTTTTTATTGAAGTATTACTGTTCATAACTCCTTTAAGGCGTCTGTACAATGAGGAATATTCTAGGTACTCTTGTGGGCCAAATGGATCTAATTGTTTTTACAATTTGTGCTCTTTTTCTTATTTTCAAGTACCCTGTGCTGCTCCATTCTAAACTTATCTGGTTTTTGTATAGTCAGACTTTCTTCATGCAATTAGGATTGTTTTTGAAGATTTCATTTTGTTTCATTTTTTTACATTGTCTTTTGTCACTATCATTTTTTTAAACTAAGTGTACCCTGAATGAATCACAAAATAAAGAAAAAGGGAGAAAAATTCTCTGCTACCAAGATGATTTAAGTTCCACTTTTCACTGTTTACGTTCTAGCATATATAATGTCGAGTTTCCAACTATTCCTATTCTTCAAAGGATCACATATTAAGATCTGAAAGGGGCCTTTTAGAAGAAGAAGAAATTTAAACCAAAGGGATAAAAGACTTGTATAAGGTCACCCAAGTAGTGGCAGAGCCGAGAATTCAGCTCAGTTTATCACCCTTTATATTCTCCAAATGGAGCAAAACAGCAAGAAATAATGGACAACAAATAAACATAGCTCTCATTCAAACTGACACTATGGCAACTCTTCTCTGTTTATTCATCAAATATTGCAGTTATATTTTATGTGACTGTTCCCTAAATAGTATACGAGCTCCTTGAAGGTAAGCACTACCATGACATATTTTTGGGGGTCTCTCACATAGCTCAGTGTCTGCCCATATAAGAAGGAAAAGGAAGAAAGGAAGGAAGGAAGAGAGGAAGGGAGGGAGGAAAGAGAGGAGGGAAGGGGAAGGGAAGAGGGGAAGGAGGAGGAGAGGAAGGGGGAGAAGAAGGAGGGGAGGAAAAGGAGGGAGGGGGGAAAAGAGGGAGAAAAGAAAGGCATAGTCTTTCAGTCAAAGGACCAGGATTCTAGTCCTGACTGTAATACTTAGAAGCAAGTGGTACAGTGGATAGAATGCCAGCTTTACAGTCAAGAAGATATTTTCTTGGGTTCAAATCCCCCCTTACATACTTATAGCTTTGTCACTAGTGCAACTCACTTAAGGTTGTTTGCCTCGGTTTCCACATTAGTAAAATGAGCTGAAGAAGGAAATGGCAAACCACTCAAGTATCTTTTGTCAAGGGGTTACACAAAAACACAGACTCAACTCAAAAATGAACCACTAGCAAGTTAAACCTCTCTCAGCCTCAATTTCCTTTTTTATAAAAGAGATGATACTATTTACACTATCTACCTAAGAGTTGTGAAAAAAAATTGGGGGACAGAATAATGGGAATGTTATAAAAGTTAATTCATTTCAATTTAATTCAAGAAATGTTTTTAAAGTGCCTACTAAATGCAAAAGATAGTGCTAGACTAGATTAGTGCTTAGGGAAAATAAATTAAATTCTAATCCATTGTTCAAAAGGAAAACATTAATAAAAAGTTTCCAAATGAACCAAATTTGATTACAGAATCTGGGTTTGAAATGTGACCATCAGTCACTTAAAATCTCTGTGTCCATATGGCCCAACCTTCCCAAAGGAGACTGACTGATTTTTGGGTAAGGACAGGAATTGTTTTTCTTTAGTACAGACTTAGCCAAGCACAAGGCCTTGCTTATAGTAGATATTAAATAAAAGATTATGGAACAGAACTAAACTGAAGCGGTATATAATCAAATGTAAGTAGAATAAAATTTCAATGACTTTTAACCAATTTTCTTACCAGATTTATTTTTTATATAATAGCCTTTTATTTTTAAAATATATACAAAAATAATTTTCAATAATTTTAACCATTTTAAGGAGGAAAAACTGAAAGTATTTAAGCCCCAGAGAAGGTAGAAAAGAATAGACCTATTAAAGAGAATCATATAGATAGGATAATAAAGTTGACAATTGCTGGGAATAAAGTTTTAAAGAACAGAGTTTTTCGTGAAATCATTTAGACAGAAAAAAGAGAAGCAGAACCTAGGATGGGACTGAGATAGAAAGTACAGAGAATTGAAGGACATAAAGAAAAAGTGACAAAATGAAATGCAAAGTAGAATATTTGAATATTTGGAAACTCTTGGAAAGGTTTTCTTGTCATTCCCCAGACTTTGTCTTCTCAAACCTTTGCAATATGGCTTCCAAAATTTTTATTCACTTAAAACAGTTCTCTCCAATTAGCGATGATTGCCAAAGAAAATGGTTTTTCTCAGTCCTTGTCTTTCCTCAGCCTGTCTGGTGTGTACCTGACACAGATGACCATTCCTTTCCTCAAGTCTCTTTCTTGTCTGGGTTTTCAGGACTACATACTTCCTGCCTATCTGATCAGTCTCCTTTCCTGTCATATCCTAGATCATGGCCTCTAACTGGAGGGCTTCTTCAATGCTCTGTTCTAAGCCCATCAATACCATTCTCAGTAGCCTCCTCAGATCCCATGGTTTAAATTATCATCTCCATGCAGATGATGCATACATATTCAGATCTTTACCCTTTAATTGTACTTATTAAGTATTAGGTAGAATGGTAGAAGTTGGAAATGCAAAAATTGATGGGAGATACAGATGTTGCTTTTGAGGATCTTACAATATAAGAGGGAAAGAAAAAGTACAATAATAACTGATATGTGGAAGAGTGAGATCTTTACCCTTTCTTTGAGCCTTGTATTACCAACTGCCTATGAAAACTTCAAACTGGAGGTCTTGTAGACAGTTCAAATTTAACATGTCCAAAAGAAAACATGGCATATTTCTCTCCATTCCCATCACTTTTCTCTAGTTCTGTCAAAAGCAGCTGCCTTCTTCCAGTCTTTATCCTTAAATCCTCACTCTCTCTCATCCTATATATCCAATAACTTGCCAAATACCTTGTCTTGTGAATGGAACTTTTTCTCTAGTCACATGATCACCAATTAAGTTCAACTCAACAACTTATTATGTGCCAAGGACTGTGCTACATAGTGAGAAATACAAAAGCAAAAAGACAATTCCTGCCTTAAAGAAACCGGGCTTCTAATGAAGGAATACAATAAAGATAGAGAAAATCTAGTAAGAATGCATTCCAGACAGGGATGACTAGACATAGCCAGCCTGAGTACTTCCCTTAAAATGAAGATTCTGGAAGGAACTAGCCAATTAGCCAAAGAGGCTACCAGGGCAAAGTATATTCTCAGAATGAAAAACATAGGAGTGATTATGAACTTCCAGAGTGAGAGAATTATAACATGATAGCAAAGGTCCAGA
Source organism: Sminthopsis crassicaudata (assembly GCF_048593235.1). NCBI lineage: Eukaryota > Metazoa > Chordata > Mammalia > Dasyuromorphia > Dasyuridae > Sminthopsis > Sminthopsis crassicaudata. The sequence goes on from NC_133617.1 coordinate 648,368,234, forward strand.
GAGTCAGAAGTAGAGTCTGGAGAGAAGTTCTACCCCCATCTCTGTTGAAATCCTTCTCTTACTTTATCCTTCAACTCATATATTACATCCTCTATCATGTTGTCTTTGATATCCTTCAAGTGAAATGGTCTTTCCCTCAAATTTCTCATATTTTGCCTAGATCTCTCCTTTATTTTTTTATCTCACTCTTCCACATATCAGTTATTATTGTACTTTTTCTTTCCCTCTTATATTGTAAGATCCTCAAAAGCAACATCTGTATCTCCCATCAATTTTTGCATTTCCAACTTCTACCATTCTACCTAATACTTAATAAGTACAATTAAAATTTCAGACCAACATTTATTTGAATTCACGTCGCAATATAAAGAAAAACATGTTGAAAAAAACCAATATCCCCCTCATATTTCAAATCAGCATACCCAACATCTGATTTCCTACCCATTCTGATACTCCCAAGACTTCCTTGAGTTCCAGACACAAGCAGGTTCACCTGCTGCTTCTAACAGGCCAACTGTAACTTTTAGATTATATTGAATATATTATTATCAAAGTAGACGTGGGCTAGGGAACTAAAATTTAAAGGGAATTGGAAAGGAAGTTGGAGACAGGCATATAGTATATCAGCATAGAAAACTAGAGACAATAATGAACAGGTAGGCCTTCTCATATTTGAAAATCACTACAACCCCAATGGAAAGTAGAATTGTTTTGGTTTTAAGTATATCAGCTCAAGATATGCAAGGGTTCAATGGATTGTGGTAACACTTCCTTGAAGACCAGGCCTAAGAAAGGTATCTAAATATTGATTCTTAGATGAAAATATTTCTAGATCCTAATCACAAATTCATTAATTTTTAAAAATTACTATAGCTTTTTATTGACAGAATATATGCATGGATAATTTTTCAACATTGACCCTTACAATTACTTCTGTTCCAGCTTTTCCCTTCCTTCCCTCCACGCCTTCCCCTAAATGGCAGGCAGTCTCATACATGTTCAACATATTAAAGTATATCTTAAATACAATATATGTGTCATATTTATACAGTTCTTTTGCTGCACAAGACAAATCGGATTTAGAAAGGTAAAAATAACCTGGGAAGAAAAGCAAAAATGCAAGTAGTCTATATTCATTTCCCAGTATTCACTCATTATTTCATGAAGTGTTTTATTATGTGCAACATATCATTTTAGGAACTGAGGATACAATGGTACCTGCCTTGAAGGGGCTTAGTAGGACAGACAATACACTGTTATGGTTGGAATCAGGATGATTTTTAGTGTTCACTATTACCTGAAACACTAGTTCTGACACTAAACAAGTCACTTTTAAACTTCTTACCTCAGGTTTCTTATCTTAATTCCCCCTCACTGGGCTATTTTATGAGACTCAGAGTAGCTAATATACAAAAAGTGTTTTACAATCCTTAAAATATGGAAAAATTATTATTTTAAAGTTCTATTGGGAGATACAATTTGTAAATGGTTAAGGAGATGTGGGATAATTTTAAGGAAGGAGAATTAACAAAATATATTGTGCCTTAAAGGAAGGTGCCTCTAAGAGGCAGCGGGGCAGGAAGACGTGTATTTGGGGCCTTTGAAAGATACAAAACAAGAATGGAAAATATAAGGAGATGATTACTGTGAAATGTCTAAAAAAAAAGTAGAATCACTCTGTAACTTTAAATGTACAGCTGAAAAGTTCTTTATGCTAGAGACAATAGAGAGACACTAAGTTCCTAAGTAGGGGAGAATCATGGAGTAGAAGTTGTCTCCTTCCCTCACTCCCTCTGTCTGTCTCTCTGTCTGTCTGTCTCTCTCTCTCTTGTCTGTCTCTCTCTCTCTCTCTCTCTCTCTCTCTCTCTCTCTCTCTCTCTCTCTCTCTCACACACACACACACACACACACACACACACACACATAAAATATATTTTAGAAAAATTGTTTGGCAAAGTATAGATTGGAAAGATTAGATGCTGTTACAGTTATGCTATGATTGACCATTTTGAATCCGTGGTTCTCCTAAAAATCCTTGCACCATCAAGAATCAAGAGTCCAAAGGGGCCACAAGCAGCAGTACTAAATTAGAGCTATTTAAAAGCATCACATATATTCTACTCATTGGCCCCCTTAAAGGTTCAAGCACAATTATCATGAGCCATCACACAACTGCTTTACAAAGTTTAGCAAGAGAATCTATCCATAGCTTTCCAAGGTTCTAGTTCCATCTTTTATGGGAAGCACTGTGTCCCCACAACTGTTCCATTCTCCTCCCTCTCTTGCAATACAACCTAATCTAACATACAATGGATCATTCCTGTCCAAGCACATCTTTCCTCAATCTAGTGCTTACCTTGTGCATATTGCAGAGTCAAACAGGTGTGAAATAAGTGCCCAAGGATCATTTTTGGAAACACTGAGAGGTGTATAACCTTCTATATTTAAAACAAGATCTTAAGCACATACTATATCAGAGACAACTGAAATCATAAATCTTTCAACAGACTGTGTACAACTATATGCTCCCAGGTATCTGAGATCAAAACTGAACTCTTAATGTCTGTAATTCAGGAAGTTTATTAAACACTATAACAAGTTTTAGTTCTAAGGCATATTCGTGCAAGAGATAACTACAAGTATAGGCAGAATATGTCACAGTTGGCTTGCTTAGCATAACTTGCATGAATAGTCAGCAAAAATGATAAGACATTTACAGATATTTAAAGGCCTATCGACAGCCATATAGGAACTATTCCTGCAAGACAAGATTCACTCTAAAGGACATTCAACTTGATGAAGGTGTCACAGTTCACAATTACACTTCTATTGTGAATCTTGTTTCCCTTGAAGGAAAGTGCTTAGCATCCTCTCCACTTCTCCACGAATAGAGGCTACTTTCTAATTCCAGTGGAAACTTTAAACAATAATTTTAAGATTACTTTGTATCCCATCTTTTTAATAAACCAGAACAGTTTAGAACACTACCCTGCCCCCTCCCCCACAAAGTGTTTTAACAAACATGGTTTTTGAGTTAAAGTGAGGTTTTTTTCAATGGAGGGGGAGAAAAAAACAGCAAATGGAAATAAGAAAAAATCATATCCCTAAAGCATTACCTACCAGACATAAGTGAATAAAAAATATAACTAATATGTCTGCAGCCTCATCCTTAATCTTAAAACAAATGATAGTATTCAAATATACTATTTTACACATGCAGGCTGATAAAAGGTTTTTCTTTTCTCTCCATCTTAAAGATTTTGTGAACGCCACGAAAGGAAGCAGAGTGTATTTAATGAAAGGTTTCCAAGCTGATTTCCCTGCAGGTTATTTTCTCTCTTTTCTCTGGAACCCATACACGGGATATACAGCAGGGACCAGGGGCGTATATAAAAATAAACTATGAGGCGGTATCAGAGCTGATACCCTAGTCCTACAGGGGCAAGTGAATTATTAGATCTGTGTCATGAGTGTTTTTTTAATATGCCATTGTTCCCACTTGAGCACATTAAACTTTCCATATCCACTTTTAAACCAATATTACCTTTTTTTTTTTCTTGTTCATAATGTTCATGCTGTACATTAGCAGTCAGAAAATCCAATAGCTTAAGTCATCATATAGCGGTTATATGTAAAGCATACTGGATAAAAACCTTCAGCAATTCCTTGTTTGTTTGTTTTTCTTTTGAACCCATCCTCTACTAGTATTGGTTAAAATCCTAAAAAAAAAAATCTTATGAAAAACGTATACTAATTTTTTCTTTTACATTGATCACAAACCTATTTTGAACACTACCTACACATTTTCAAAAAAGTTCATTACAACTCTAGCTCAGCATCTTCTAGCCCATCAAATTGAAGGTGCTGGGGGGTTTTGGGTTTGGAAGATGTGTTTGCCAATTATTTTTGCACTAGTGCACATAAACAGGCAGGCCAGAATCTTAGGTATGAGTTATATATTCCTGTACAAAATAATTGTATATTCTATGAAGACTGATTCTTTTTCTGGAGAAATATACAACAACACAAGGGAAATCTTGTACCAGCAGCATAACTGAAGTGGCAAGATACAATATTAGAAAAACAGAACTACTTTCATTACTGTGATGCTGTGTGTCAGAATGTCTCTCCTTAATGAACCTGTTTGCAATAAGACTCAGGGTGCAAAGAGGCTATTTAGAGAGTCTATTGTGTCTATAGTGAGTCCTTCAAATATCTTCCCACCATTAGACATGCCGCATTGACCAATTCTGTCCTGATTGCTGTTCTTTTGAGTGTCAGGGGACATTCTTGCCCAGACAGACCGATGGATCAGACACTGCAGTTCATAAAATGTTTACACTGTACACACACACACACACACACACACACACACACACACACACACACAGAGTGATATAAACAACACAGCTCAAAATCACACAGCGAGTTGAATGTGGCAGTGTCATCTGCAGGCTTATGATTTTCCGATATCAATGAAAGGATTCTGGTTAAACTTTACTTGTGCTGTCTGCCTGTCAGTGGCTAACAAAAGCCTTGTTTTTCTTCTCTTCCAATATGTACCCCAAAGCCCATTGCTCACATGGGAACATTCCAGGCAAACATCCTCCATGTCACAAGGTTCTCTTACTCTTTTGAGAATTTCTCCTAATTGCTGAAAAGAAAAGAAATCCATAAATGTCAGGCCATCAAAGGGAGAAAGGGGGGAAAATACTATGAATAAACAAACTAAACCAAAGAGAGTGAAAGAGAGAGAGAGAGAGAGAGAGAGAGAGAGAGAGAGAGAGAGAGAGAGAGAGAGAGAGAGAGAGAGAGAGAGAGAGAGAGAGAGAGAGAGAGAGAGAGAGAGAGAGATCCAAAAAAGAATATTAATTCTATCAATGACAGCTTCAAAAAAAAGAAATCTCCAAGTAATTAAAGAAGTATCCTTGTTTATGGAACCTTCTCTAATCAGCCAGTCCTCTTTAAACCAGCTAGCTTCTGGTGTGTTGGGTTTAACTTCCCTGTTTGGACTTCTCTGAGCAGCTGACTGATTAGTTGCCATGGAATTACTTTTATCCCTATCTTTCATACACCTGTATGTCAAACATTCTCTCTACAAAAAGTCATTTTTTTTCTTCTCATACTTTCCTATAGCTTCTTTCTTTTATTCTAAACAGATAGTGTTTCTGCTAGCTAAAGGGTATGCTTGCCACACTCTACCTGTTGGTACTGACACCAGGCTATGTCAAGAAATAGAACTTAAGACTACAAAGGGATAAGTAACCAGAATAAAAATAACTAAAATACCTGTACTTGCTATATGTGATAAAGAACTGGAAATTTTCATCCTGAACTCAAATCTGAACCAAATGACTTTTGCAGGCTTCTTAAGAGATTATTATAAATGTTCCCTCTTAACATGCTTTATTGTTTTGTATGTATGTGTAAGCTATTCTACCAACATGGTCTCTGATTTTGAAGACTATTTAGAAAATATAACTTTGATTTGCAATATCAATGATGTCTATTTAATACTTGTTAATATTTGTTTTTTCTTCAATTATTCAATGGCATCATTTAAAATTAACATCCTCTTCTGAATAGAGTTTGCCCCAAGTAACTGCTTTATAGATTAATAAAATCTTATAAACCTCATCTTTGGTTTAAAAGCTATATATAATCATTATTTTTCATTCTAAATTCTAACAAAAGGTATCCTACTACCACTAAAGGTGATTGTATGTAGTTGATCAAAGATTTCTTTTAGTGATTTTCAAAGTAATTCTACAGAAATGGTCAATTTTATTATATGTCCTATTAAAATGGGGGGGGGGGAATTAAACTAAATAGTATAAAAATCATTTCAATCTAGCTTTAGGATGCACATTAGTTTTCCCCAAAGATGTTTTACTTCCATGCATATTTATAGTGTTTAGATTCATTTGTATTCTCCATGCATATATTAAGTGGGCTGGGAGTTGGAGATCTGGTTAGAATCTTAAAAATTGGTCACAGAAAATCCTGAAAATAGATAATTGACAATGTAAATACAGTTGTTTCAATCATTGGAATTCAATAGAAAGAAACTCTGTGACATTTTCACAAATAATCATAACTCAAAACTCCATGGTATTAAATTCTATACACCTATAAGTCTATAAATTCTATATACCTGTAAATCCTATATTAAGGGAAATATTATTAATAATAATATATAAGACAACATATATTGTCTAATATACTAGACAATGAAAGGGAAAAATTACTGTGAATGAACTAAAGTATTTAATCACAACGCCCAATAATAAAATGCAAGAGAAGCTATCTGTTATATCTCTAAAGGAGAGAAGAAATTAAACATGATATAAGAACAAGGCTGTGGTAATAGACACTGAAGAGATGCAGAGTGTCTGCCATGATGAAATGTTTGGAAAAGCAGTAAGGAAAGAGATGAGCATGAGGAGAATCAGGTGAACTGGAATATTTCAAAGGGCTGGTTAAAAATAAGAAAGGCAAGTTTGAACTAGAACTGAAATAAAATTTAGGAAAATAATCCTTCAGGATAATTTATTCTTTAGGCCAAAAGGCAACTTGAATCTACTGAAACAAAGGGGAAAACAGTATAGATATGGAACAAAGGGAATGAGTAGCATACCTTAGCAATAAAGGACTGATGCCCAAGAATCATAAAAGTTTAGAGCTAAACAAGACCATAAAGTCCTTTATTCTTCATTTCAGAGAATAGAAAACTGAAATCTAGATGTGTGAAATAACCTACCTAACTTCACAGAGCTACAGTGGGAGACTAGGATTCTAATTCAAATCTCCAAACTCTTAACTCCAGCATCCTTTAAATGGTATACATGACAACAATTCTTTCCTGTTTATGGTAAACCCTGGGCAAGACCATCAATGGATTTATACTGAAATGTTAAAAAGTCAGCATATTTCATATGAAATAAACCCAATATTTACTTAATTTCTAACCCATAAGTTAAAAAAATGAAAACTTTGAGAAATGACAGAAATTAAAAGAAATTTAAATTGGCAATAGATGGGGACTAGTCAAGTCTCATCTGGTATTTATAAAATCATAGATTTATAGCTAGAAAGGACCTCAGAGTTCATGTTAGTCTAATAACTCACAACTTACAGATGAGGAAACTGAAGTCCAATAATTTGCCTAAGTCATACATTTAGTAAGGAACAAGGGAGAAACAAAACTTGGGTTTTCTGATTTGAAAGCCAAAGCTCTACCCAATGTGCCATGGAGCCTCTGTCTACCTGTACCATGACGACACATAAAGACTGCTCCTTCAAAATAGGAAAGCCTCATCTATGATTTGAAGCATTTCAAAACTGCGTATGTTCATTTTTATTTTCACAAATGTATATTGCTAAAATTACATGTAGGCCTTCAACATTAAGTATAAAATACCTATGTGTTTTACTATCAAAAAATTCATAGCTAAGTATATCTGATAATTTTTAATATTACATAGTAAAACCTACTTATTGTATGTGGATATTTAGGAAGCCTCCACCAAAAATCAGTGCCCTTAGGGGCTGCTAATTTCAGTCTCTTCTGGCTAAATCATCAACAAACAACTCTGGTGGCACCTCTACAACAAGATTGCTTGCCTTGGAAAGAATCCATATTTTCTTTTGACCTTCAACTCTACAGAGATATTCTCCAATAGCACATATATTCCAGGTAAATGATAAAGGCCAAACAACTATGTACTTAACCAAATGCATTCTAAAACGAGAATAAGAATTTAGGGTGTATGTATGTGTATGTGTATTTACATGTACAAGTCTGTATACATACATATATTTCTTTTAATGTTATTTCTTAGCTAATAGTACTAACATCAATGTTCAACATAAACACATTCATTCTTTTAAAAATCCAGCCATATAATAAATATATAATTTCCATGTGTTCAATTCATTCAATATATTTCTTCATATTTATTTGATAGCCATCTATTAAGGGCTTATGTTCAGAGCACCATAAAAGATCCCTCAGAAAACACAGAATTAAATAAGATGTGTTGTCCATCTTTACAATCTAGGTGAGGGAGGGAGGCAAGTGAGGGGGGATGGAACATCCACAGAGAGGTAATAATACATAATAAATAGGTAATAACTAGGTGATTCTTGATTGTATAAATTATAGTATCATAGCTCAGGTGGTCCAATCCCCTCACACTTCAGTTTAAGAAGCTGAAGCCCATTGAAAAGAAACTTTATAAAAATTAAGTGCAAGAAACTGGATTTAAATCCAGATTCCCACTCTAAAACTTTGATTTTGTCAATGTGGGTAGTTAGTTGAACCAATAAAACATATTAATAATTCCATCAATGACTGACCATCTTGTGTAACTCTCATTGATGCTCTTCCCTTCATAGGATCTACCCAATGAATTGATAGCCTTCCTCAGATTCTCTTGACATTACAATGATTCCAATTAAATGCATGAACCGTTCAAAATGTTATCTCTCATTCTCTTCGTGTGACTGGATCATCTTTTATACTTGTATAGTTTTTGATAACATACTTTTCTCTCCTATTCATAGTGCTAGTCCAGGGTGTATTTTCTGATGAACAAACTCAATTAAGACTGTCTGTTCAATTGTATATCACAAACTGTATCACAGAAATTCTTCAACCACTTTTTTTTTCCTTGTATGAGTAGCTAAATCAATTCCTTTAAAACAGATGTTTTTATCCTTCTTTCTGTCATGACCCCTTTTGGCAGTTTAGTGAAGGCAACGCACTCCAAAGAACAATGTTCTTAAATGTATAAGGAAAAAAAAATCGCATAAAATGTCTGAGGAAATTAATTATAATAAGTTATAAAAATTTTATTTTAAAAAATTTATGAATCTCTAATTAGAGTAATTATTAACTTGATTCAGAGGGCTCTATGATAATTCTAAGATGATATAATCAACAGAAATATTTATAAGCAGTCCCTCTTGAATTTGGACACTGAACAGGATATCTCAATTATGACAATGACAAACACTTTAAGTGAGCATCTCTCATTTTTTTTTTTCTATTAAGAAAGTACCATCAAACAAGTTTATCTTGATTATTACATCTTTCAAGGAATATATTCTAATTCTGATACAGGCATAACTGACAACCTGTTAAAGGATAAGAAAGTGTTCTTTAAAGGAAGTTTTTTTTCTCTTCTGAATCAATTTTTTAAAAGCACAATGTAATATAAATTTCTGAATTGTTTCAGGCACTTTAATGATAAAGGGAGATTAATATCTTTATCAAGATTATTATTCTCTCTCTCTCTCTCTCTCTCTCTCTCTCTCTCTCTCTTTTTTTTTTTTTTTTTTTTTTTTTTTGCTGAGGCAATTGGGGTTAAGTGACTTGGCCAGAGTCATACAGCTAGGAAGTGTTAAGTCTCTGAGGCTGGATTTGAACTCAGGTCCTCCTGACTTCAGGACTGGTGCTCTATCCACTGTGCCACCTAGCTGCTCCTAGATTATTATTCTCATAACATGTTTACAGTATATGAGCTGATAATTATTGATGATTACTTAGGCAATTTTTATTGAGGGAAGGGATCAAGGAATAGTAATAATGATGACAAGAATGCTTGTTTTCTTGCTTTTCTTTAGATGCTTTGTGAATCAACCTTTCCACATCCAAACAAAATTATGCTCTCACATACCTCTCTGTGTACTTGTTTTAATACAGTTGTTTCTCACTTTTCTTCTCTTTGATATCATTTCCACCACCTCCATAAGATCATCTGAGATGGTAATATTAAAGTGTGAATGTGATAGTTTCACTCTCCTTGATGCTGAGGAGAATTTTTGCAAAAATTTTCTACTTTCATTTATCTGTTGTTCCCAAGCAGGAAAAAAAAAGAAAAAGAAAAAGAAAAATCCACATAGCAAGACCATATTTTTGCTTTTCTTTGAATCTCCAGAGGTAAGCACTTGTTTACAGTAAGTGCTTAATAAATGTCTATAGTTGCCATACTTTGAAAGCTTCTCTTTTTGTATGCAGGTAGAAAAGTACACAAAAGCAAGAATCACAACTGTCTAAAAATATTAACCACCAAAAAAAGGTAGATGGCACAGTAGATAAGAGCACCAGCATTGGAGCCAGGAGGATCTGAGTTTAAATCTGGCCTTGAACACTAAGGGGCTGTGTGACACCGGGCAAATCACTTAACCCTAATTTCCTAAAAAACAAAAACAAAACACAAATAATCATCACATTTATAGTTAACCATTTTTTAAAAAATCACAATGCTCACACAAATAGACATTCAGGTTAATTAAATTTCTTATTTGGGAAGTTTTATTTCAAAATTTTTGTCAAATTACTTCCTAATGTGTACCAAACTTTTTTTTATATCTAATATCCAGAGCCTAAAGAATGTAATATATTCTTGGGTGATTTTATCTCTGGTGCTTGATTATCCTAAAATAAATTACCATGTGGGACTACTTTAAGATCAGCAGTTGAACTCTAATAACTTTTTTTTTTAAACACATAGCTTTTTATTTTTCAAAATATATGCAAAGATAATTTTCAACATTTACCCTTGCAAAACCTTGTATTTCAAATTTTTCTTCCTCTCTCTCAACTTCCCCCCTCCTCTAGAGAGTAAGAAATCAAATATAGTGTTAAACAAGTGCAATTTTTCTTAACATTTCTACATTTATCATGCTACACTAGAAAAATCAGATCAAAAAGGGGAGAAAATGAGAAAAAAAAAAAACAAGCAAGCAAACAACAACAAAAACAAAAAAGATGAAAATATTATGTTGTGATCTACATTCAGTTCCCCGAAGTCCTCTCTTTGGATACAGATGGCTCTCTCCAACACAAGTCTATTGGAATTAGCCTAAATCACCTCATTAACAGCCATATTTTATAGAAGAGGAAACTGAGATTTAGAAAGCTTAAGGGACTTGCCCAAAGGCAAACAATTAGTAAGTTTCTAAAGGGGGAATTTGAACTCAAAAGTTCCTAACGACTCCAGGTCAGGTCCTTTATCTATCCCACAATAATACCTTTCCATGAAATTATACAAGAAAGGGAAAACCTTTATTGACCACAAGACATAACTAAATAATTGTCCTTTCCTACTAAAACAGATCTAGGATATCAATGTAGTTTTTTTTTGTTTTGTTTTGTTTTTTGTTTTTTTTTAATGATTTGCCTTAAGTCATAAAAGAAGGGGGAAAATTCTTGAATATAGTGGGATCTCTAGGTAAGGTTTTATATCATCTACAAATACATAGAAATATAAGCTATTCTTTTATTTCTCCATTCAGAGTGTGGAAATAAAACTACCACATTTAATTAGTCTCTTTTAAACTAAAAACTTGATTTTAACTATTCTCCTGAGTTTTTAATATGACTAGGATAGGTTGGAGATAGTGAAGGCTATTGGTCAATGATCCATCACAATTCCCTTTACACAAGGAAAAAAGGAACATGCATCTTGAATAAACAAACAAGGCACAGCAACCAAATCAGTTATGCAAAAACAATAAAAAAAAAAAAGACCTGTTATTTTTTTCTTTCATGTTTAAAAAGCAAAATTTGAAGACAGAGTAGAATAGAAAGTGAAAGATACAGCAGGGTAATAAATACTTTAATGCCTTAAATATACAACTTGCAAATAAACAGAAGTAAGGTGCAATTAAGAGAGACAATTAGAATTGAATTATACCATATTTCCTGAACTTGGTTTGCAAAGATCAAATTCAGATGTTGCTTTTATTCATAAGCTCAGAAAGAGTAAATAAAACATCCTGCACACTATAATAAATCTTATACTTAACTTACCATTCAAATTAAATCCAAACACAAACATAACCCTAAAACCTCCTCCTTTCCCACAAATACTTGTACAATCAAACCAAGCACAATTTGATTTCCAGAACTAGAGTTTACTATGTAAGTGTAGCAGTTGTGTGAAAAAAGAGGAAATATGCAAATCACCATGCTTCACACTAGCAAATCCATAACTAAGTGCCTTTTCTTCATGTCTCAAAGTTCAAGAGCCCACAAAAATTCACCAAAGCTCAGGCTGTCTAATAAAATCACTACTGAATAGGGCAGATTTGAATATTTATCTTGCTTTGAAACTTATTTGAAAATAGTTGATAAAAAGCTGCTAACAGTAGGCATTGCTTTATAACCCGGACTTACTTAACTCTTATTCATTGCTAAAAATAAAATTTTAAATGTTAATGTCCTTAAAAAAAGCTTTACCTTGATTAAAATCACTGCTGTCCTATCCTTCCTTTTTAGCCCTCTTATGATACTCTAAAGCAATATATGATAAAAATCAGGCACAGATTTAAACTAGATCAGTGGCTATAAACATTAATTGTAAAAACCCAAGCTGCCTCTTCTTATCAGATAACAAAATTAATTTTTATTTACTGAAATTTAAAAATGAAAACAAAATACTCCTTTCCTTCAAGTGGTTTATATTCTACAATTCAAATTCAAATTCAAAATAATTTAAGGAAGAAAGAAAACAGTACCTATTAAGGTAATATCTACCAAGTACAACTGGAAATCCAATGGGCCTATGAAGAAGTTTCTTTCAAAAGAAAGTCACAATCTAATATACAATGTTTGGCACATAGGAGGAGCTTAACAACCATTTACTGAAAGATTGCTTGATGAATCACAGTTACAATATCAATAATCACTGCACACCCAGTGAGGACCTACTATAGCTATTATCACCTACATTTTATAAAATGCTATAATCAATTAACGTGCTGTGGGGGGGAAAAAAAAAAAAGTAAGGAAATAAGCATTTTTTTTAAAGCATCTACTATGTGCCAGAAATTGTGCTAAGTAGATTTTACAATTATCTTATTTGATCCTCACAACAACAATCTGAGAGGTGAGTATTATTTCTATCCCCATTTTACAAATGAGAAAACTGATTTCTACAGAATCACATAGTTAGGATGTAGCTGAAGCCACATTTCATACCAGGTCTTCCTAACTTCATAATATTGCACTCTTTCCACTTACACCATGATGATTCTAGATATTACAATAACAATTTTGCTTCTCTCCTTTATGTGACTAAAATCTAAAACCTTTGGTAATTATCTAAAATAAAACTATTTCTAAGTTTCAGTAAAGTGATAAGCCAAGTATACAAATATCATAAGAACTTAGTCTTGGTATTATCTGAATTTAACTAAGCAGATTCAAAGTTAAAATTTCCCCTCTAACAAACACATTATTCTTGGCTTAATTAGGAGTATGCAAATAACAGGTTTATCATGTCAAATCCTCTAGTCCAATACTCTTGACAAATGAAGAGACTAAGACCATTTTTACTCAGGAAACCTAGGTATAAATCCAAGGCCTTTGGTTTCAAATCCAGCATATTTTCTACACCAAGTTTACAATGATTAAAGATAGGTTAGCAATTCATGAAAAGGTATCTAAGTGTTCCCTAGAGTGCCTGAGTTGAAGAAATGAGCAGAAAAAAACTCACCATTAACAGAATAGAAGACAGCCAAGTGAACACAGGCAAGCAATCTGATAAATGATCTTCTATGAAACATGTATCATTTAACACAACTCAACAAATATTTATTTAAGCAACTACTATAAGCAAGTGCCTTAGTCATACCAATATAGAGATAATGACATCTTCCCCTTCCTCTTAACTTTACCTGCTTCCTTTAAATCCTAATCAAAGTCCCATCTTCTGTGAGAAGTCCTTCCTGATTCCCCTTAAGTGCCTTCCCTCAATTGACAATCTCCAATTTATCTTGGATATAACTTGTATGAACATAATTATTTACATGTTGTCTCCCCCATTAGATTGTGTGCTACTTGATATCAGGGATTGTCTTTACCATTGTTGGTATCCTTTGTGCCAGGCACAAAGTAGAAACTTAATTAAAACATTGAGTAACTGCTTAAGGGGGGGAGGGGGGAGAGGGGAGAGAGACATCAGGTATTCAAGTAAGTAGGAAACAACACTAAATGGAATAGGAGCAAAGGAGAAATCAGATAAAAGGTTTTAGGAAAACTTGAGGTAGAAGAGGCTGGGATGGATGGTGGGGAAGATCAGGAAGAAGATAGTAATTGAAACTGATCTTGAAGGAAAAGGATTCTCCTAAGCAAGGATAAAAATGGAATGCATCCCAGGCATTGGAGATGGACTTGTAAATGAACAGAAGAGGGCAGAGATGAGATCAGGAATGAAATCTACATAGGGGGATAATGTGAAATAAGACCAAAGGCAGATCAGATTTTATCTTATTGGCAATGAGGAATAATTCAAGGTTTTTGAGGAAGATTAGTGTATTAAGATTACTTTGGCAACTGTATGAAGGATGAATTATAATGAGAAAACTATGGAACCTCAAAGGCCAGTTAGGAGAAATTACAATTATTCATATGAAAAATTATGGATCCTGACACAGGCACTATGAATAGATAGGAAGGGGATAGATTTTAAGAGATTCTTAAATATATTGGATTTGTGATCTCATTAGATATGAGGGTGATATAAAGGAGAAGAAAGAGTCAGCAATTACTAAAAAGTTTATGCTTGGGAATAAGACTTAAATTCAATACAAAGAGGCAGACTGAGAAAAGCAAGTATAGGGGTATGGTAGAGGCAGCAGATTGAATTCACAAGTAAATAAAGACAATAAAAGCTCTAGAATTTAAAACATAAGACCAAGAAGGGGTTAAAATTGCTGAAGAACCTTCAGTTAAGTTGGGCCTGAAGTAAAGGGCCATGACTCTTATAAAAACCTCACATTATAAGGGTAAACTAAAAACAACAACAACAGTAGCAACAAAAACCTCACCTGTATGAAGGCTTATTGTGTCGGTTTTGTGATGCTAAACCATAAGCAAATCTATCTGAGCAAATGTGTTTTCCTATTGCTTATACTTCTAGGAGTATTTTCAAGCATCCTGAAATGAAATTGAGAATAATATTCTTGATTATAGAAAATGTAAAGGAAAATCACCCTACCTTTAAAAAAAAAAAAAAAAGGCAAAAGAACCTAATGGGAAATGGTAACCATAATACATTCTTATTCATCCCCATTCCTGGCAAAGTGACAGAGATGTGTAACCAACTACTTAAATTCTTAAGCCACTTCTTCAAAGAAGAAAGAAAGTAGTAGAAAATATATGACACTATGCTCTGGTTTAAAGAAAATAAATAATCAACTGAAAACTAATATTCAATTCATAGAAACTTCTACCACCCCAAGTATAACAAACTGGGGGACAGGAGGAGGGGAAACAGGCCGACTGATGCAAGAAACTGACTTTCCTTTTCTGTTACAAATAAGGTATTTAATTTGGGAATAGAACTTAATGCCTGTTAATGCCTTAGGCAATGAGAAATTTGGGTATAGTACCATCTTTTTATTCCCTACTTGGAAGTGAGGTGCTCAAAGATTCCTGAAAGAAGAAGGGAGAATGTGATCAACATGGTACAGGTGGTGAGGTAAGGATCAAAGAACTGACAAGACCACAACAGCCAAGGGCATCTCTTTGATCTCTAACCTAGTTTTTCCCTTCTTCTCTCCCTGTCCTCAGCAAATCTCACTTCCCAATCCCAGGCCACATGCAGCTCCTCCCTCAGGTGCCTTTCTGCATTCTTGCTAAATAATGATAGGAATTGACTGAAAAACATCAGCCAAGCTGAACACTGTATATGAATGCTAATTCCCAATACTCTCTAGGACAATGAAGTAGCAAAGGAGAGTTGATACATCCAGTTGGAACATAAAATATAAGGGTATACGGCAAATGAAGAAAAAGATTCATTCAATAAATACTTTTTAGGTGCTTATTTAAGTACATTGTTCTCAGGACCAGGGGAGTCAAAAGTTTGGATTGTCTCCCTATTCTTAACTAAAACTAATCAACAGGCTACTTATACATTAGAGACAGATAAGCCCCTGACTTCAAGAAGCTGACATTTTATGGGGGAGACAAGATGTCACAGACTAGCTGTGTGACACTAAAGTCATTTAACATCTCAGTTCCTTATATACAAAATGAAAGCATTTTAATGATAAAAATATAGAAACATAAAACATACAAGGTAATTTTGGGTGGGAAGGCACTAAAGCTGGATAGATCAGGAAAGGTTTCATTCAGAAAATTGTACTTCAGCTACATTTTAGCAGAGTCATAAGAACTCTAAGTGGAGATGAGATCACAGTATGAAAAGGTAAGCTGTAAATGCAGATGGTTATAGTGAACAACAGTTCATGATAAAGATGATCTAGTGCTTTTATTTCATTATTTTGTCTGTTCCACCAAGGTTTTCTTCAGCATCACAAAATGACATATCACCTGCATAATGGTACTTCATCTATAGTTTAGTTTATAGGACAAAACCTGAGAAGAGGAGTCACAATATCTAGATTTTATTTAGGCTTAGTTACTACCTGTGTGACATTTTACTCTTGGATTTTTTTTGCATCTATACAATGAGGGGTTTCAATTACACCATCCCTAAGGTCTATTTTGGCCATAAGATTATAGACTCCATAGTTATATACCAGAATATATACACAATGCAAAAAACTTTTCTGGCTTCAAGGAAGGACTAGTAAGTAGAGTTTAAAGAATAGTCCAGAAAGGGTTAAAATAACTAAAGAAGTTTCAGATAGATTGAGCCTGAAGTAACTTGAGTAGTAACAAGTTCCTGGAACATGGTAAGGCCTTGTTGATTACCTGAATGCCTGAGTGACCTCCCTATAGCAAGAGTCCTGGTCTTTTTCATTCCCTGTACGAGATCAATCCTTTCATCCTGATGAGGAGTAAACTGAGGTTCTAAATCGAGATAGGTCAGTTCCTTTCCTCCTGGGTCTGATTATCTCTCTCCTTCCCAAAGTAACCACCAGGCAGGTTCTGTAGCGAATGGATTCGATACTCAATGCTGTATCAAAACAAAGTCTTTATTGATAGTAAAAGGATAGACAGGCATTTGGCCTCCAGGAAGGCCAAGTTGCCTGCAAGGGGACACTAGTTGGAGGGCACTAGGCTGGTATGAACCCAGTGCAAGGTTTGGAAGCAAGGTTAAAGTCTGGTTAGTAAAAGGCATTAGATAGAGGAAGATATACACCCCAAACTGTGGCGGGACAGAGAGTCTGTGATGCTAGGCATATTGCTAGCATGTTTCAAGTCTTTGCCAAGGGATGATACCACCTTATCTGTTTTTATCTGCTTGAAGAGGCATATGGGTGGAGCCCAAGTTGATTCCTGGAAGGCCAGAACCCACCAAGTGGGGGTTGGGCTATCTGAGCAGATCTTGGGGGCTGAAAACTCAAGCCAGCTCAGATCCAGTGGGGGCTGGGTGCAGCCCAAAACTGGCTTGACCAGATCTTGAAAATCAAAGATCAGTCCCAAAGGAAGTTGTAGATCAGACAAGGAATCTCAAAGGGGCTTTCGCCCCCATTAATCCCAATTCCATTCAATTCATATGCTCCCTAAGAATCATAAATCACAAATTCTTAGAGATGAAAGAGATATCTGGAGGTCATTTATTCCAAACTTGACCTGAAATCTCAATCTCCTTAATGGCATCAAGTCTCTACTTAAAGACCTTCAGAACTGGGGAGCTCATTCCCATTCCCAGGCAGCCCACAGCAATTTTTGAACAGCTTTAATTATTCAGAAGTTTTTTCTTTATCCTGAGACACAGTTTCTTAAAGTTTCTATTTTATAAGTGCTAATTCTGCCATTTCATACTAAGCAAAACAAGTCAATTATCTTGTTCACATGAAGAAAGGATCTTAGCGGAAAGACAATTGAAAAAATCTTTTCTTAGAAAGAGTTTCTTGAACCCTACAGCAAAGGGTTCCACTAGTCTGCATCTAATACTTCAGGGGTATTTGAAAAAAAAATTGCTTCTTTGCCCTATAGACTAATCAAAATCCAGCTCTTACTGACTGAATCTGTCAGAAAATTATTTTTCTTTTTTTTTTTCTTTTCTTTTTTTTTATTTATTTTATTTTATTTTATAATTATAACTTTTTTTTTGACAGTACATATGCATGGGTAATTTTTTACAACATTATCCCTTGCACTTACTTCTGTTCAGATTTTTTCCCTTCCTCCCCCAACCCCCTCCCCCAGATGGCAGGCAGTCTTATATATGTTAAATATATTACAATATATTCTAGATACAATATATGTGTGTAGAACCGAATTTCTTGTTGCACAGGAAGAATTGGATTCAGAAGGTAAAAATAACAGTTTACACTCATTTCCCAGTGTTCCTAGAAAATTGTTTTTCTACTGCAACTAGAGGACAACAGAAAATTAAATGGGTCATCTGATAATAAAGAGATGTGTGGTTACCTCCTTCCCAAAAATGACAGTGTTTACCTTCTCAACACGAATAAATCAGTATAAAAGGAAAGAAATTAAGTTCTCTAGCAAATACTATATTAGGATAAATTCAACAAAGACAAAAGTCAGAGGTAAAAAGAGGTCAAGAAATCCAATTCAACCTAGGTCAGACTGATGAATCAGAATTAGCATTCTACCTCACAAAGATGAAACAAAATTATAAGGTCCTGGTTCCATAGGTTGGTATAGTAGGGAAAAATATCCTGGCTTGTAATTACAGTTCTGTCACTAACTTACTATAAAGAGTTGGGCAAGTCATTTAATTCAATTCAACAAAGACTTATTAATGAATACTTATTCAGAACATTGCTGGTCCTAGAGAGAAACATGGTCTTTGACTTCATGGAGTTTATGACCTAGGTACAGTAATTCTTTACCTGGGATCCATGAATTTGATGTTTTGATAAACATCATTTCAATATAGTTGATCTCTTTCATAATCTTATCAAAACATTATTCTGAGATGGGGCCCACTAGCTTCACTAAACTGTCCAAAAAGTCCAGGACACAAGAATGATAAAGAACTCCTGGGCTAGAAGATGGATTAAACATATGCCCTGCAACTCATTTCATAATGGTTAGAAACTGGAAGATGAATGGATGTCCATCAATTGGAGAATGGTTGGGTAAATTATGGTATATGAAGGTTATGGAATATTATTGCTCTGTAAGAAATGACCAGCAGGTTGAATACAGAGAGGTTTGGAGAGACTTAACATGAGCTGATGCTGAGTGAAATGAACAGAACCAGAAGATCGCTGTACACTTCAACAACAATGCTGTATGAAGATGTATTCTAATGGAAGTGAATATCTTCAACAAAAAGAAGATCCAACTCACTTCCATTGATCAATAATGGACAGAAACAACTACACCCAGAGAAGGAACACTGGGAAGTGAATGTAAATTGTTAGCACTACTGTCTATCTACCCAGGTTACTTATACCTTCGGAATCTAATACTTAACATGCAATAAGAAAATTGGATTTACACACATATTTTGTATCTAGGTTATACTGTAACAAATGTAAAATGTATGGGATTGCCTGTTATCTAGGGGAGGGAGTAGAGGAAGGGAGGGGAAAATTTGGAAAAATGAATACAAGGGATAATGTTATAAAAAAAATTACTCGTGCATATATACTGTCCAAAAAATTTTATAATTATACAATTAAAATAATAAAAAATAAAATAAAATAAACATATGCCCTGATAACATATATATATATATGTATATGTATATGTATGTATATATATATATATATACATATATATATATATATATATATATATATATATATATATGAAAGGTACACAATAAATATATAAAAAATATATAAGAAAGGTACAAAAAAGTATTACATGAGGCCTAGGGAGAAAACTGTTACTAGTAGAAGGCTTCATTAAGGAAAAGACATTTGAGTTAAGCCTTAAAAAATGAGTCGAAATTCAACTAAGAGGGTTGAGTATTTTAGGTAGCAAAAATAGCATAAGCCAAAGCACAAAGACAATCATGGGAAAAGTGTGAACAGGCCAATGTTTCAGAAACAAAGAATATTAGGGACAAGAGTAACATGAGAATGTCAGAAAGACAATATAGTGCCAGGTTGTGTAGGACCCTCAATGCCAAGCAAAAGAGTTTCAGATATGCTTGATTGGAAATTGAAAGTTACTAAAGATTTTTTTTCCCCCCTAATCAGAAGTGACTACCAGAACTACGGATAAAGTTTTTGCACATTTAGTGGTGATAAGGGGCTATACTACAACGGTCAAAGTGGGAATAGAAAGAAGTAGACAGACAGAAAAAAAAAAAAAAAAAAAAAGCTCTAGTTAAAGACATTGTAGTTTAGTAGCATAGTATACATAGAAAATGTGTATCCCACTTCTCAGGGCCTATCTAACCTGGGCAATACCCCTAACTCCTATATAAGAATTCTGGAAAGATCAAATAAGAAAAGAAATTAAAATGACTCTCAAAACTTAAGTTAGAACCACTAAATAAATGTAAAACATTCTTATAGGTAGTCTGTTTTATAAATAGAACACAATTAGGGTCTTGTTTGTTTGTTTGATTTTTAAGAAGAATAACTCAAATGAATAGCCCAACTCCCTAAATTCACAGAGCAGTGACCAGTTCCATTGCTTCATCCCAAGAATGATTTGGAGACAGAATAAAGATGCAGTGTCTAGACTTTCATATGACACAAAGAAGGGAGGAGCTGAGAAGACCATTGCCGGGCTGCAAGATTTAACAGAATAGGCAAATAGAGAGTCAGAAAACTGTAATGGAATATTTAGTATTAGTAAGTGAAAGGTAAAACACTAGAGAAAAATGGAGCCAAATACACTTTCCAAAAGTGAGGAGGGATTTTTACTAATAGTGTATGGAGTAGCATAAATATACTGTAAAAATACCATGTTCTTCTCCAACACAACCTACAAATCTCTGAATAACTTCATTGACATTTTCAATGTTCCTTATCCTGAAAGTTAATAACACGCCTCACTGGGGTTTGGTCTCATAAGAAATTCTGTATGTAGTAGAAACTGGAATACTTAATAAGGATGTATGGTGCTAAAGGAAAAGGATTAGTTATGGGCTGAGTGGATTCCACTCTAAACATAATATATTCATAAGGATACACTTACAGCATTTGAATTTCATTAGGCATATTGAGAAAAGAAAGATTCTCCATACCCACTAGTTCTAATAGCTATGTCTCACGGAATAAAGTGACTTTTCCTTATGAAGAGGGGGAAATGTTACAACAAGCAGCTCAAGACAATGTGTGCCAATAATCAGACTCCAAAGCAAAACTAATAACAAGCCTTAAGGAATTCGATCACTAAAAACTGAATAATTCTCATCCTTCAGCAATTAAAATTCCAACAAATATTTTTCACACAATTATTGTATGCAGAGCATCCTGCTAACCACCAGGAAAGATGAAAAGATCAAATAATAGTTAAGACCATCTTCCTGTTTCCATAGAGGTTATGGACTACTAAGGGGCTGTAACAAATTCACACATAACAAAATGATAATAATAAAAGCTAAGCATATTAGAAAGTTATAAATCAAGTACTACATGAGGCACTATAGAAAGGAAGGATTGTTGATGACTAGTCAAGAAGAGAAGAAGAAACCAAGGAAAACTTTAAGGAAGAGATACCATTTAAAGTGATTTTTAGAAGAGGGATTTTTATGGAACCAACAATAAATAAGTGGAGGCATAATAATAAAGGGGAGAATGAGAAATTAGAAGAGAATACTATTAGATCAGGATGGAAAGATAGAGAGATGATATATATTCAAAGGTCTCAAATGCCAGGCTAACTTTGGGCTTTGTTCAATAAGAAGTCATTGAAAAGTTTTATACAAAGGAAGAACATGTTCACAGTAAAAGAATGGACTGAAAGAGTTATATAAGAGAAGCTAGAATATCAGCTTGGAAATTATTATTATATGTCTACACTGTTATAAGGACCTGAATGAGACCATAAGCAAGTTATTTTACATTCTCATCTGTAGAATGAAAGTCATAACATTTGTAGCATCTACATCAGGATTACTGGGAAGTGAAAGTGAGGTAATACACATCAAGTGCATTTGCAGTCTTTAAAATACTACTGTCAGTTGTTATCATTAGTGTAATAGGTAAAGAGAAGAGGATAATTTCAACTGAAGCTCTAGAAGAACATTAGGACTTCAATAACATATTGAATTTGAGGTATTAGTGGGCTGTTTGAAAAAATAAAAGAGAATAGGAAGAGAAAAGAAAGCTGCTAGAATTCCCATCAAAAGCTAGTTATTTCTTTAGTGTAGGAAAGGGGAAGAAGGATTGGATTTGGAGAAGAGGAAAAAGTTTATAATTATTATTTGTAAGGAATGAGCTAGAAAATCAGGGAATACTGAACAGTACTGCTCTGAAATAGTGAGGGTGCAACTAAGGTTATAAACTATAAATCTGTAGTAGGTGAAATCAGCATGACTTCACAACTACTTTTGTAGTGTGGCCTGGGAAAATGAACAAAGGATTGGGATGGTGGAGATTACTCAGGGTTGAGGGATTTCATCAAATGAATCACTAAAGTGGTTAACTATAGGGTCAAGAAGGGATATAAAGCCAAGTGAAGTCAGAATGCACAAAAAAGCCTGGGAAGATATGAAGGTGTTACAGGACATAGAGACTGAAGAGCAGGCTTAATGTGGATGAGAGAATATAGGAAGAAATAATCAGCACTTCTAAGTTCATGATCAGGAGGTGGTGACAGTTCCATGTGACAGTGAAGTATAAGGTATGTCTAGACTGATATGTGGCTAAAACAGGATGGAAAGAGGTCAATGGAGTTGAATAGATTAAGAAATGGTGAGATCAGAGTGGGAGAAGGGTCATCAATATGCCTACAGAGGTCCCTAAAGATGAAAAATAGAGATAGGCAGGGACTAAGATCTCAATCCAGGTACAGATTACTGAGGACATTAGTAGAAAAATAGCTAAGACGGCAGCAATGTGAGAATAAGGCTATTACAATAGAATATTAAGAGCTACAAAGAATGTAAGAATCCCAAGGGATAAAACAGGAAAATAAACTGGAAAAAGTAGGGAATGAGGTAGTGAGAAAAGGTCACAAGTCCCACTTCCTCCTACTATGAGATGAGAGTAATGGTATACAACTTCATTGTAAATAGTTATTCAAGTATTTTTTTAACTGACCACCACTCCCCACAGCTGTAAATTTGTTTCCTATCAATGGCAATACAACTCAAAAAATATTCCAAATAAAGAACAAATCAAAGAGGACATATTTATGGAGATGACACTAGATGTTATAGATTAAAATAACTACTAGCTATTTTTTATATATTCAATCATATAAAAAAGTATATTCCTTAATCCAAAGGCCTTTTATGCAAAATGACAAGGAAGCAAATTCTGATAGTTCATGAAAAACCTTGCACTCATCAATCTGAATCAATTAATAAAAATTTAGTAAGGGCTACCTTGTGCCAGGCACTGTGCAAAGCATTAATCTAAATATATCTCAATCAGGCACCTAAAAGCTTAGCAGAATATTACAGTATAGGAAACATGAGACTGGAACAACCTACTTCTGCTTACTAGATTAATAGCTAGATTAATTTCTCCAGACTTGGTATCCTTATCAATGGTTGAATTTTAAAAATCCCTCTTTCCAACTCTAAAGTTCTACATAGTATCCACTTAGGCCAGAAAAACTCTTAAGTGGGCAACTTCATCAGGAGGTAAGTTTAGTATATAGGAAAATTTTTAAAAAACATGGAGGTTTGTTCCCACTATTTAAAAGATTTGTATGATATTAGCAAAGTCGTTCAACTTCTCTATGCCTCAGTTTCCAAAACTTTGAAAAGGAGAGTTTAGGCTTTGTGATCTCTAAGTTCAAATTTTATCTATAGGTGGTAAAAGTGTGCTGGTTTTGGAGACAGTTAATGTTGTTCAGTCATTTCAGTTACATCTGACTTCATGACCTCATTTGGGGTTTTTATGACGAAGATACTAGACTGGTTTGCCATGTGCTTCTCTATCTCATTTTACAGATGAGGAAATAGAGGCAAAAAGGTCACCTAGCTACTAAGTGTCTGAAGATAGATATGAATCTTCTTGATTCTAAGATCAGTGCTCTATCCACTGCATGACCTAGCTGTCCTTTTTTTTTTTCTTACATTTTTAAAATTAATTGTATAATTATAACTTTTTTTGACAGTACATATGCAGGGGTAATTTTTTACAACATTATCCCTTGCACTCATTTCTATTCCGAATTTTCCCTTCTTCCCTCCACCCCCTCCCCTAGATGGCACACAGCCCCATACATGTTAAATGTGTTATAGTATATCCTAGATACAATATATGTGTGAAAAACCGAAATTCTTGTTGCACAGGAAGAATTGGATTCAGAAGGTAAAAATAACCTGGGAAGAAAGACAAAAGTGCAAACAGTTTACACTCATTTCCCAGTGTTCCTTCTATGGGTATAGCTGATTCTGTCCATCATTGATCAACTGGAACTGAATTAGATCTTCTCTATGTTGAAGTGTATAATGATCTCCTGGTTCTACTCATTTTACTTAGCATCAGTTCATGTAAGTCTCTCCAAGCCTCTCTGTATTCATCCTGCTGGTCATTTCTTACAGAACAATAATATTCCATAACATTCTTATACCATAATTTACTCAACCATTCTTCAATTGATGGGCATCCATTCATTTTTCAGTTTCTAGTCACTACAAAAAAGGCTGCCACAAACATTTTGGCACAAACAGGTCCCTTTCCCTTCTTTAGTATTTCTATGGGATATAAGCCCAGTAGTAGCACTGTTGGATCAAGGGTATACACAGTTTGATAACTTTTGGGGCATAATTCCAGATTGCTCTCCAGAATGGTTGGATTCTTTCACAACTCCACCAACAACAGTGTATCAGTGTCTCAGTTTTTCCACAGCCCCTCCAACATTCATCATTATTTTTTCCTGTCATCTTCTAGCTGTCCATTCTTAGAGACAAACAAGCTTGGGTTTGAATCCAGGCTCTTCCACTTACTATTTGTACACTATTGAACAAATTACACTACACCTCTCTGGGCCTTGAATTCTCAAATTAAAGGGTTGGCCTAGATGGTCCCTAAACTCCCTTGTATCATAAATCCATGATTGAATCCATAAATCCATGGATCAATGAGTAAAAAAAAAAAAAAAAAAAAAGTTTAATAAATTCTTAATATATGTAAAGCATTATACTGAGTGCAAAGGAGATACAAATAGAAAAGCAAGACAGTTTTTACTTTTACGAAGTTCAATTCAAATATAAAACAAAGCAGATGGAAAGTATCATTTATAAGTCAGATGGGAAAGGCCCAGAGGTCCTCAGGGAAAACAGCAAAAGAGATGGGTGACACATCATTTTTATTGTTGTTTCCATTGCTAAGGTGACTGATTAAATGGTCAAAGCATATGAACAGACAATTTTCAGACGAAGATATTGAAACTATTTCTAACCATATGTAAAGATACTCCAAATCATTATTAATCAGAGAAATGCAAATTAAGACAACTCTGAGATACCACTACATACCTGTCAGATTGGCTAGAATGACAGGAAAAGATAATGCACAATGTTGGAGGGGATGTGGGAAAACAGGGACACTGATACATTGTTGGTGGAATTGTGAATACATCCAGCCATTCTGGAGAGTAATTTGGAACTATGCCCAAAGTGTTATCAACATGTGTATTATACCCTTTGATCCAGCAGTGTTTCTACTGGGATTATATCCCAAAGAGATCTTAAAAAAGGGAAAGGGGCCTGAATGTGTAAGAATGTTTCTGGCAGCCCTTTTTGTAGTGGCCAGAAACTGGAAACTACGTGGATGCCCATCAATTGGAGAATGGCTGAATAAATTGTGGCATATGAATATTATTGTTCTGTAAGAAATGACCAACAGGATGATTTCAGAAAGGCCTGGAAAGACTTACATGAACTGATGCTGAGTGAAATGAGCAGGACCAGGAGATCATTATATACTTCAACAACAATACTATATGATCAATTCTGATGGACATGGCCATCTTCAACAATGAGATGAACCAAATCAGTTCCAATAGAGCAGTAATGAACTGAACTAGCTACACCCAGCGAAAGAATTCTGGGAAATGAGTGTGAACCACAACAGCATTTCCACTCCCTCTATTTTTGTCCATTTGCATTTCTGATTTCCTCCTCAGGTTAATCTTACCTTATTTCTAAGTCCGATTTTTCTTGTACAGCAAAATAACTATATGGATATGTATACATATATTGTATCTAACATATACTTTAACATATTTAACATGTATTGGTCAACCTGACATCTAGGGGAGGAAGTGGGGGGAAGGAGGGGAAAAGTTAGACAAAAGGTTTTGCAATTGTCAATGCTAACAATTACCCATGCATATATCTTGTAAATAAAAAGCTATGATAAAAAATAATAATAAAA
Source organism: Sminthopsis crassicaudata (assembly GCF_048593235.1). Taxonomy (NCBI): domain Eukaryota; kingdom Metazoa; phylum Chordata; class Mammalia; order Dasyuromorphia; family Dasyuridae; genus Sminthopsis; species Sminthopsis crassicaudata. The sequence goes on from NC_133617.1 coordinate 648,394,658, forward strand.
TAAAATAAACTGGAGAAGGAAATGGCAAATAAATAAATAAAAATCATAGTAGAACATTTGAAATGAAAAGCTCAACATTTAATAAAACAAAAAAAAATTATACAGATGGTAGAATTAGAGTTAGATAACAAACTTTACCAACTTTGCAATTCCCCCCCCATTTTTTATTTTGAAACCTTTGTGTGTCCCTATAATTACTAGAAATAAACATTATTTAAAAAAAAAAAAAAACAAACCATTGAGCACATTTGGGTGCTATCTTCAGACAGAGCAGAGAAAATGTGGAGGGAGGGGCACAACATCAAGGAACAACACCAAGATCAAAAGAAGTAGATAATAGCAACAATACTAATTAGTGAGCAAAATTGGTGATCCAAGTCCTGGAGCTTGTTGCTAGAAGAAAACCAAAGATACAGAGGGTACAACAGACCCCAGCATGACAGCAAGGCTTAGTTATGATTTACAGGCAGCAGCTATAGAAAAAAGTTTTAAAACCCAAACCCATTTGGATTTGAAGAAAAAAGAAGTAAGGAATATTTTTTTTAATCTGCATGAAAGTTATGGAAGTACCTGTTGTATTTTAAGGAGAGATGACAATAGAAATTATTGGCCATAGCTGGTTCAGCTCTCTTTTAGAAGATGCTCTATTGAATGTGTCCTTTTATATCTCCTTAAAGGGGTGGCCAAAATGTGACTGATAGTTGTCAAGTTAGTAATTTCAAATGACTGGTTACTTAATTGGGCACTCATAGTAGCAATGCATCAAACTATAAAGAGGGTGCAAAAAAGGAAACAGCAGAAAAATCTGAAAAGACTTAAATGAACTGATGCTAAGGGAAATGAGCAGAACAAGGAGAACACAACACAGTAACAGCACCATTGTGTGATGATCAGCTATGATAAACTTAGCTCCTTCTCAGCAATACAATGATCCAAGAAAATTGCAATAGATTTGGGATGGAAAATACTATCTTCATCCAGAGGATGAACTATGGAGACCAAATTGCAGATCAAAGCATACAATTTTCACCTTTTCTGGTTTTTTTTTTTTCTCTCGGCTTTTCACTTTTGTTGTGATCTTTCTTTCACAACATGACTAATATAGGAATATGTTTTAAATTATTCTATATGCATAACCTTAAAAAAAAAAAAAGAAGGAAAAGAAAGGGGAACAGAAATTTCTCAAAGAGTATGAAGTAAAGTAGATTTAACATGTTCTCTTTAAACTCCCTTAGTAATCAAAATAGACATAAGTTAACCCGACTCTAGCTTGCCTCTGTTTTGATGGAAGGACATTCATACTTAGAGCAGTTATTTCTTTTCTAGCTTAGTCATTTTTTTATTTGCTGCCCCTAAAAATGAGGACATGTTCTCCTCAAGAAGTATAAAAGAAATACAAAAGTACAAAAAATGACTTTATTTTTCATAGCTCTCCAAAAATTCATTTGTACTAACAATGCTGCAAGATTTCAGCTCTTTCATCACATTAGATTGTAAACTCCTCAAGGACTAGGGGCTTTGCTCTACTTTGTTGTGCATTGCAGTATACCATTCACTTAGTAAAGGATTGATTAAATGTTTAGAAATGATGATTCAATGTAAAGAATCACCAGCTAGGATTGTAGCTAAACCATACCAAAGAGATCTATCCACTGTGCCACTTCACTTCCCCAAGTCAGGGAGACAAAAGTTCAAATCTAGCCTCAAACACTTACTAGCCATGTTTCTCTAGGCAAGTCATTTAACCTATATGCCTCATTTCCTCATCTATAAAATGGGGACAATCGCATTTACCTCTCCAAATTGTTGTGAAAATCAAATGAAATAACTGCAAAGTGTTTAGCATAGTGCCTGGTACACAGTAAGTGCCATACAAATGGTGTTATTGTTGTTGCTGTTATTATTATTATTGATGTCTAGCAGATAAGATAGGCTTCAGTAAGGGATTAACATTTCAGATGTGTGCATCAGAAATATCTAGTTAGCAGTGGGATAAGGGAAAAATGAGAGAGGAAAAACATTAGAAGTAGGAAGGTCACTTGGAAAATTACTGCAATAGACTAGGTAAAAGGTGATAAGAGCCTGAATTTCAGATGTAGCCTACATGAGTGAAGAAGAGTAGAATGGATGTAAGACGTTATGAAGGTACAATCAATATGAGTGAATATGTGGGGTGAGAAAGGTTGAAGAATCAAAGCTGACTCCAAGGTTGCAAATTTGGGGGAAGAGAAAGATGGTCATATATCTCAAGATAACCCTCAGACCTTTATTTTCCTCTCATACAGCCTATAATACAACTTTTAAAACTACTTGAAACTAGAAAGTTATCTTTTGCCACAAAACCCAATACTATGAAGTCCCAAAGAGTAATAAATAAAGTAGGAGGATTACTGTATAGTGTAAATATCTATACTACTAACATCATCTCCTCATTTTTTTTTCCCACTATATCTAGGAATTGTGCACCCTGAGGCAGAAACTTTGAAAGTTTTGTTAGTACCAAGTTCCCAGTGGAAAAGGGTATTAAAATAAAGTTATGTAGGCAGAATTCAACAAAGGTAAAAGGTTCTGGAAAAGATAATAAAAATTCATTTTTAAAAAATATATTCTGAAGTTCAAGCAATACCCAATTTGCACGCATCTGAATGTAAGAAAAGAATCACAAATAAATAATTGTTTCTAATCCAGACCTTTGTTATATACTCCAGAAAACACTGCTACACAGGAAACATTTCAGAGATTAAGCCATCTGATGACAATTACAGGAGCTCTGAATGTGAAAAAATGCATGCTGAAGGCCAGACGGTCTTGCAATTATAAATCCTTCTTCAACCTCGGAGTCATCTCTCCACCCACCACATCACTAGCAGAAAAAGGTAGACAGTGATATTGTTACTTAATATCTGATGATCACATAAGAGAGAGGCAAGCTCACACACATTATTTGAGAGATAATTATGATTCAGCTTGCCAAGTCACCTCATCCTTTGAAGTAAGAGACTTCATGATTGATTGTCACGAGTTTGGTTCTCAAGGGTGTAAGATTTATAGTAACCATGTCTCTTCTGGGAAAGACATGACTAAAAAGGACAAAGCTACTAGAAATGTTTATGGCCAGAGTCAACTATTTCCCAATTTATAATAGCTCCTCCCTGGCCATTTTATTCTATTATCTTGTAAAAGCAGGGAAACAAACATGTGAGCTATGTGATGGCACTAAACCTCTGCAATCTTATTAAAATAGACTAGTGGTTATTTTTCTGGTCTTATCAATTAAATAAGTTCAACTTTTGAGTATCAGCTTTATGGGTGGGATAAAAAACTTAAAAAGACAAAATGGCCACATGTTCTACTTAACCACTTTTTAAGATCCTGAGAAATAGGGCTGATGGTTGGGCACTAAACTATTGATCCTTGTAATAGGAGCAGTGTTCCCACAGAATGTACCTAAGTGGGACTGAAAGCATAGAATATCTCAGTATTTGTGAAGGTAAAAACTGATGCATAAATCTAAATTAGTATTGGTATTTCTTCTTAATTTCATTAAGTTCTCTTCTTCTAGAACTTTGAATTTCAAAACAAGTTGTAAGAAAACCTCTATCTTCCTTACAAGGCTTTTCCCAGGTCAAGAAGCTACAAAGGCTCCTTACTGCCCTAGGATAAAATATAAAATGCTCTGCTTGGCATTTAAAATCCTTCACAATCTGACTTTTCTCTTTTCAGAACGAGACTCATCTTTATGAGTTTAAATTTGACCGACCCCAAAAACTGACTAGCTGGATGACCCTGGCTAAGTCACTTAACTCTGTTTGCCTCAGTTTCCTTGTCAGTAAAAAGATCTGGAGAAAGAAATGGGAATCAGTTCCAGCATCTACCAAGAAAAGTCCAAATGAAGTCATGGAGGGTTGAACATGACTGAAATGACTGAACCATAAAAACTGGTTATTAAAAATTGGCTCCATTGATGCATTGCTGGTGAAGTTGTGAATGAATCCAACCATTCTGGAGATCAATCTGGAATTATGCCCAGAAAGTTATCAAATTGTGCATACCCTTTGATCCAGCAGAGCTACTACTGGGCTTATATCCCAAAGAAATACTAAAGAAGGGAAGGGAACCTGTATGAGCCAAAATGTTTGTGGAAGCCCTTTTTGTAGTGGCCAGAAACTGGAAAATGAATGGATGCCCATCAATTGGAGAATGGTTGGGTAAATTGTGGTATATGAAGGTTATGGAATATTATTGTTCTGTAAGAAATGACCAGCAGGATGAATACAGAGAGGCTTGGAGAGACTTACATGAACTGATGCTAAGTGAAATGAGCAGAACCAGGAGATCGCTGTACACTTCAACAACAATACTGTATGAGGATGTATTCTGATGGAAGTGGATATCTTTGATAAAGAGAAGATCTAATTCAGTTCCAATTGATCAATGATGGACAGAATCAGCTACACCCAGAGAAGGAACACTGGGAAATGAGTGTGAACTGTTTGCAGTTTTGCTTTTCTTTCCAGGTTATTTTTACCTTCTGAATCCAATTCTCCCTGTGCAACAAGAGAACTGTTCGGTTCTATACACATATAATGTATCTAGGATATACTATAACATATTTAACATGTATAAGATTGCTTGCTAATGCAAAGTCTTTCCTGATCACCTAATTCTAGGTGCTCTCCAACAAAAATAATTTAATTGGACTGTGTTTATTTTGGATTTTTTTATTTCTATACTATATGTTTTCCCTTCAAATTCCACAGAAAGTAAGTATCTTGAGGCTAGGAAGTATCTTATTGTTGTCTTAGCATTCCCTAGCACTGTAGGTGCTTAACAAACGCTTATGAAAATTAATTGAGAAGGTTTCTTTGAAGTTGTCATCATAGTATATCTACTGAATTTTTCTTTCTACTCTACAGAATCTAGAATTTGCTTCAACAGTACTGGAGAAACTGGATTTTTGAAAAGCAAAATCTTTTAAGAAATACTAATTAAAGGCTTACTATGGACAAAGAATCAGGGTAGAACAAAAAAAGAAAGAAAAAAGAAATGCAATGCAAAAGCAACCCCACCATGCATTCAACATGATACATAAAGTGGAGAAAAGTACAAGTATCATTTCCAAAACTATCAGTATGATTCTGGGAAAAATATTTTATTAACCATTCTATACTTTAAGTGTCTCCAAGCTATAAAATAAAGAGATGAGACAAGATGATCTTTTAAGATCCCTGCCCACTCTAAAATTTCAACTCTCCAATGAATTCTCTATTTCTAATTTAATTCAGCTTAATTATAGAAGTCGCAGGGCTGTCATCCTCTCTATGAATCTTGGATGTTGTGTTGGGAACAAATGGCTAGTTGGACATGATTAATGCTATGAAAATCCATATCCTATGTGGGGGGGGGGGGAGAAGAGAGGAGAGGGGAACTAATCTCCCTAGGCAGAGAAAGGAATCTAGAATATGACAATATCATGTCCTCTGGTTTTTATGCTAATTCTCTCCCTGGTGTCTAAGCACTCAACATAATGTATTGTTACATATTAAGTGCTCAACAAATAAAAATTCATATTTACATAAGACATCCACACAGACAACATGATATGATGAGCGGAGTGACAGCCTTGAGGCTTGAGCCAGGAAGACCTGGATTCAAGTCCTGCCTGTGGCACATGTTCATTTACATGACCCTGGACAAGTCATGACCTTTTTTAAAAAATTGCCCATTTCTATACACATTGCCAGAATAGCAGAATAGGATAATAAATGAAACTGTGAATCTCTGATACATTGTTACTCCATTAGCTTTTCTTTTAAAGCTTTTCTTTTGCTCTAGGAAGCAAAGGAAATGCTCATCACTTGGTGAAGAAAGCTTTTTTACTTAAGTACTCTATACCAAAGAAATCACATCTCTAATCCTTATCCCTATCCCCAATTTAGGGTTTACATGGCACTATCCCCATAACTCTACAGAGCAGGAAGCACTAAAACTATTATTCTAATTTTATAGATAAGGAAATAGATAAGTAAAAAGCAGATAGGACTTGGCAGTTAGCCACACATCACTCCAACCCAGATTTTTTGACTTTCAATCATATACTCCATTCCACTTTACCATACTATCTCCTGAATAAATGAATTTGAAGGCAAATACACACACACACACACACACACACACACACACACACACACACACACACACACACTCTCTGTCTCTCTCTTCCCTCTTTCTCAATCTGTATCTATATCTATGTTATGTGTACATATATCCTTTTTGTTGGCCTAGAAAGAGAAAAGTTGTTTTCTGCTAGCCTTTGTTCTCCTAACAGAATTTTTGCTTACTGAATACAAACCTAAATGGTCACAAATAAGACATATGATGGATTTCTGATTTTAGTATACTACATTAGGGGACAAACTCAGGCACCAAAAAATGCCCTTATTAAAATGAGATCATGCAGCTTTATCTTTGGCCATCCTGCTCAAATGAATAAATTTCAGCTGTTGTCCTTATCAAACCATTGCTCGGCAGCTAGGTGGCACAGTGGATAATAACATGCTGAGGCTGAAGTGAAGAAGATTAATCTTCCTAAATTCAAATCTGGCCTTGACCCTAACTGCCTCAGTTTCCTAAACTGTAAAATGACTTGGAACTGAAAATGGTAAACTACTACAATATTGTTGTCAAGAAAACCCCAAATTTGTTCCCAAAGAGTAGGACACAACAGGACTAAAGAAACACAGAAAAATCACTGCCAGATGATCTTAACGTCCCACATCATCTCAATCCCAATTTTAGTCAGTCAACAAACTTTTATAAAGTGCTTACTGTGTGCCAAGCACTAAGCTTATGTGGGTAATTAACAAATTATACTGATAAAGTAGGGCTTCCTCTATTGGAGATATCAGTATCAACCACAAGACTTCTACATAATTCTTTCAAGTAACTGGAACCACCAATGGCTAGCAAGAAAGCAAAACTTAGGTAGAGGGACTTCATAAATTAGAATACAAAGGTTTCAGCATTATAACTTAGAATATGGACTTCAGGCACAAACTTGTTACCAAATAGTTTCTTATGCTTCACCTTCAAAGATTTCATTGATGTGGGTAGAATCTCACCACAGTTCAGATCCTAACCTATCCACAGAATTTTATCCTCTATGACTCTTGCCCATCATCTTCCTATAAATTCTACATTAAAAAAAATCTACCCACGGTGTTTAGAGATCCTGGCCTTTGTCTTTTTCACACTTCCTGGTCACCCATGCAGCAATCAGGTGATTACTGCTATCCTTCATTCTCCCTAAATGACCAGCCAGGTTTTCTTGTTCTAACACATAATTCATTAATTGCAGGGTGCTATCTTAACCTGATTTCTCCCCAAAATATATTTTATCCCCAAAATTAAATACATAGAAATCATAGCACAGAACTATGGCTAATGTCCATTCCATATACACAAATCTTGACTACTATTTTAAGTCACAAGAATTTATTGTACATAGACACTATGTAAAGTACTTTGTCAAGTTCTAGATATCAGTCAATAAGCATTTATTAAACAGCCTACCATAGACAAGGCACTGAAAATGAAATAAATAGACCTTAATTTAAAGGACTTACATTCTGTAAAGGAACTACACAAATAAGTACATATAGAATAAACATAAGTATGCAGAAATGGGAGGGGAAGAGTTAAAAACTAGAAATTTAAAACTGAATAAAACAAGGATGCTGCCCCTGAAACTAAAAATAAATAAAAAAGTGATTCAAATCTGAATGTTATTTATTAAGAAGCTGAGGTCAATGTCAAATTCTGAAAGGGACAAAAAGATTCCAATGTAGTTCCTGAAAACAGTGATAACAAGAACCAATAGAAAGTAAAAATTTTGCAAGAATTTAATTGAATACCTACGTATAACAAAACTGACTTTGTAAAATCTATTATGCAAGAAGAAAAAGTACTTCTTCACTACTTACTGCTAGGTAAACACAAATTTTAAATAATTTTCAGTGCAATAGACCTGGAATTTTATTCCCCACAGCCTAGTGATTTTAAATGCCCTGTGACCCTCTTAAGCACTGCCAACATCAACATCTGGGACCTGGCACATAAAGAAAATAGATTCTAAAAGGTTTTAAAACCTTTCATTTTCATCATGTGCTTTAAATATGTTTCTAAGGCAGTATTTTCTCTTTTCCCTTATTCAGAATATACAAAAAATATGAAGCTGTCTCATCATGCAGCTGTATAATGTTTTAGAAGCCGAAGAGGAAAATAATTATCACAAATTGGATAGTTGTTAATAATATTTTCTCATACCCCTCCAAAGACCAAGATTATATACAAGATAATAAAACAGAGACCTGTGACCTGAGTGGATGAAAGGAATCCCAGAATGATGTAATTATGTCCCCCAAAATATACACATTGGTGAAAAGACTTCATAATCCAAGGCATATCCCCACAGAATTCTCAAGATTTTTCTGTGCTTTTTTTCTTCCTTCTATATTTTCTTGTACCAGATTTTTATGACCTTCAAATCCATCAAAGCTTTGAACAAATACAGTAATGATCATAATATTGATGATAATGATAATCATTGTACTCATACCCTCTCCCTAATTGTTATATTTTATTGGAGAAGCTCAAAACTTGGAATTCATGATTTCCCACAACCTACCAAGATCACTCACAAAACTACTATGGGAGGCAGCTTGATATAATAAACAGAGAACTGAACTCAATGTCAAAAGAATATTCAATTATCATTATGTTTTCACAAATAAATATAAAAACAAAAGGCATGGTCAGATATAGGGACAGGGTAGAACTCAGAATCCCAAATCTTTTTTTTCCTGGTTTTCCTAAAACATCTCTTTCTAGTTGGCATTCCAGTTGAAATTAAAATAATAATAATAATAATAAAATATGAACTAGCTTCAAACAGATGTCTGAAGATTTGCAAAATGGAACTAGGTCCCACTCAAGAATAAAAAAAGTTAATTCTAATCCAACAGAGAAACTGTTTATTAAACACCTGCTATTTACAGGACATTGTACATGGCACTGGGACACACAAGGATAAAATTAAATATACTCTCAGTCTTTGAGGGACTTAGGCTCCACTAGGAAATATACACCATGTTAACAGTTAAGTATATACATGATCGTCAAAGGAGGAAAAAAAATTAAGGAAATCAGTAAAGGCTTCCCAATGGAGGTTGGCACACAAAACAAAATCTTGAAGAAAGCATGGGATTCTATGAGGCATCTGTAATTAGGTAGGCCATTCTAGACTCGAAGAACATTAGGGGAATGTGCTACAGTACAGTGGGGAAAAAAAAAAAAGTGTAGAGCTTGTACAGGGGGTTAATGTACAACATGGTCTAAAAAAATCAGGGTGGAGATAGGTTGTAAAAGGCATTTTAATGCCAAAATGAGGAGAAACATAAATTGTTGTAAAAGAAATAGACAGCCACTAAAGTTTCCAAGCAATAGGGTCATTCAGTCAAAACTATGCTTGAGGAGTGTCTAAAGCCAGATTTTTAACTCAGGAAGATTAATTTTCCTGACTCCAAATCTGGCACCTTTCTGACTGCAACACTTTAGCTTCCCATACCTACAGTTATCACATTAAAGGGGGAAAAAAAAAAGCTACCCCCCAAATTCCTCTTCACTCCTATTATTTCTAAGAGTGTTCAATTCATCAGATTGCAGGTATGCATGGGTAGCTACCAACTAATGTAACAACTTATAAAAGCCCTCCCTTTACAAAAACAGGACTTTCTCAGGATCCTAGACAAAAT